>NC_084804.1:5199626-5499626 GCF_963583255.1 Pyrus communis
CTTACTTCACCTACAACATCCACCTACTTCACCTACAATTGACATTGATTCTCAACAATACGTACATGCTCAAATCAGTCGTCATAGTCTTTTTGGTTTTATCCAAATAAGTCATTGGAATCATTTGACAATTTGGGGGGGGCTGACAGATTGTTGACGGTCTCGATCACACAGGCTTTTTCACCGACTGACATGCAGTACCAACTACAACTTTATTTTAGCTTTTCGCATTTAGTGGTATCCTGCTTCACACGGCACACCTACCTCAGTCGATCGTCTTACGCAGAGGCGGCGGGAGGTAAGGCGAACAAGGGCATTCGCCTTGGGCTAACTTTAAATTAGGCTTCATATTATATCCTTATTATATGTTTAAATTTTCATCATTCATCGAATTCTTGATTAGAAAGAAGGTAAAAAAAGTTTAATTCTCATAAATCTAATCGGATGAACCTCAAATTCATTTTGTTGTGAAAATAATCATATTAATGTACTAAATTAGGAATCCATTATGTCATTTTCATCTTACGCCTCAGTTTACATTGAGATGGCTCCAGTCGAACAAAGCAAACGATGCAAGTTGTGGCATTCATGGATGGACTCAGTGGCTATGTGTTGTTGATACAACTGTAAATTAGTTCGAACGGTTCACGGCTTGTTTAATCTCGATTCACAAGTCAAATTATTTGAGCTTGAACAAATTATTCACAGTCATTATAAAAATGAGCGGAGATTGAGTTTATGTATGTTCGGCTCATAAAACATGAGAACAACCCGATCATATCTTTTTATGATACAATTGAGGTTTAATTTGGTTCGAGCTTAGCTCATTGTTAATTAAAGCTTTTGCTAATGAATTTTACTTAATTTATTTTGATTACCTACCCATCAATCGTTTTTTCAGAGAAGGTTTCCAAAAGTGTGATGTAATTTTAAAGAAAAATATGTTTTGCATAAGGTTTGGAAGTGAATATCTTATAATAAGTTATGTTTATGTTTATTTCCTTTTATTCGTTTTTAATTTTCATTGAGTTGAGTTAAATATAAGTTCAATCTCTCTTTTGAAAAACGATTTGAGCCAAGCCATCTAAAAGCTCGTGTTCGTTTTTAAATGAGTTGTGTCAAGCCTAACTTGAGGTTGAAACAATCACTCGAACCGAGCTTGAGCATACATTTGCAAGCTTTTATCGAGCTTGAACGTAACTTGAGCTCATTTACACCCTTAATTATTGATGATGCAATATAGGATGTTATGTATTACAAAACATGTTGTCCAATATATACAATAAGATATTCACTTCCGAAAGCCTCATTGTTCACTCCAAATTTTCTATAATTAAAAATAAAAATACACTTTGAGGAGTACACAATGAGTGTTGTGGAGTGCCAATAACAACACCTTGTAGTTATTGTTACTAAATATATTGTATATGTGCATGCCTACTATATTTATGAAGAAAAGCTAGCCAAATAGCTAGATAGATGCACTGCATTTCTAAACCGCATTAGTGAACCACATTATGCAACTAATAATGCCTTATTACGATCAGTTGGTGTTGGGACATCACGGATCGTTAACTATTATATGGTCCCCTTAGCATTATTATCAAATTACTTCACGAACATATTCTTAAGATATAATGATCATCGGTCAGCACAAGTTGATCTGTTACTGATCCGGCGGCGGACATATTAATTAAGGCAGGGCTTGAGGTACACTAGTAAACCTTTCTACTATGCATACAATGCAGTGTTCACTATTCCCGCCGTCTTAGGTCATCATTCCTTTGTTTTATCAAGATCAAAAAGGCAAATGCCACGCCGAGAAAAAAAATAATTGGAAAGAACCAGAAAATGCCCTAAATGTCTGATAAGATGCAGACGGATGGGGAAAGAACATGGAAATTGTTAGGGCAAGAATATGAGTGTGGACCATTTTTCTTACACTTTTTGTTGAGTTGGCTCGATCAATTACTAGATTAGTAAAAAATGAATTAAGGCAATGGGCAAAAGTCGTAGAGAAAATAGGCTGGGAAAGGGGGCACAGAAATGATTAAAAATTAAAACTACTTAATTTTTCATTTAATTAGGCTTAACTAGGAGCATACATGATAACATAAACAGTTTACAATGAAAAAGACTTGTAGCCAGGAAATGAAAGGATAAATGGAAGCATTCACTTTGGCTTAAGCTTTCATCTAGAAACAAAATAACCAAACAAAACACTTCAAAGGAAAAATTAATTAGCTAATGGGACATTATATATTTAAGTTCTTTTCTAAGCACAGGACTGGCATGCAATTGTATGGCGAGTGTACGATGACTTCGTCACTTGCAAGAAGCAGGCCGACGACAAGAGTGTTGAGGCCGGTGAAGAAGGCACCTGAGAACACATCTCATCAGCAATCATATTATCCCCTTCGGATTCTTCCTCGTGTATTGTTTCCAAAGATTGGATTTTCACCCTGCTAGAATTTTTAAGCAGTGGAAGAAAGCGAGAAGGTGCAACTGCAGATAATGGGGTCAATGAGGAAGTTTCGGTAGTGTTGGCCATTTGGTTATAATTATTAGTAGGTTGGACCGGATTTAGAACGTCAATAGGCTAAGCTTGATTTGTATATGGATATTGCAGAGGAAGAAGGAGGGATATGTTGTGGATTCTGTAATGCCATTGTCGGTTTATATAGGTGAGGTGGTTGGAATTAACTGGAGTATTACTTTATCAACTTGCATTAACTAATTTTTCATAAAGAATATTGTATATTGAAGTTGAAACTTTTCAACTTGCACCTTTTCCTTTTGTTTTGTTTTGTGGAAAATAGAAAGCAAGTTGCTCTTCTTGTCTGCAAACAAATAGCTAGCACACAACCTGCTTCAATACCATTATACATACCTGCTTCAATACTATTATACATATGCTTTGGTACGGGATTTGTAGTTAAAGGTCGTGACTCGTGCTGGTGAGGATCTATCGCTGCCCCATATGAGCTGATCTCAGAGGTAATTATTCAGTACAATTTTATTTTTATTTATTGTGAAACGCTAGTAAATTTTATTAATTGTCAAAATATTAAGCAGTCATTCCAACTTTATTTGAGAAAACAAGTTTTTTAACTTCTACTTACGCTATGACAGGTAAAGAGTAAAATTCATCACATGCATGCATGTTCCTTTTTCTTCTCGGATTAGTCAAAATCATTACATATTGACTGTAATTCTGTAACATGCACATGCATCTTCCTCTGTAAATTTGAAACATTTACTGATCATATATTGCATGGAATTAGGGTTTGGGGGATTGAAAATCAGATGAACGCTTTGCTGCCAAGTTTAGAAACCGCGTCGATCTGTTGGTAATAAGAGATGAGCATGAGTACTTTATGAATTGAATGGAAATCTTGGAGCTACGTACGTACTTAAATCAGTCTTCATAGTCTTTTTAGTTTTATCCAAATAAGTCATTGGAATCATTTGACAATTTGGTGGGGGGGGGCTGACAGATTGTTGACGGTCTCGATCACACAGGCTTTTTCACCTACTGACATGCAGTACCAACTACAACTTTATTTTAGCTTTTCGCATTTATAGGTGCCCTGCTTCACACGGCACACCTACCTCAGTCGATAGGCGTAAGCAGAGGCGGCCGGAGGTAAGGCGAACAAAGAATGTCTTGGGCCTCACTTTATATTAGAACTCATATTATACCTTTAGTATATGTTTAAAGTTTCCATCATTCGTCGTATTCTTGATTAGAAAGAAGGCAAAAAAAGTTTTATTCTCATAAATCTAATCGGGTGATCCTTAAATTCATATTATTGTGAAAAAAATCATATTAATGTACTAAATTAGGAATCCATTATTTCATTTTCGTCTTAAGCCTCAGTTTGCATTGAGACAGCTCCATTCGAACAAAGCAAACAATGCATGGCATTCATGGATGGATTCGGTGGCTATGTGTTATTGATACAACTGTAAATTAGTTCGAACGGTTCACGTTTGGTTCACGGCTTGTTTAATCTCGATTCACAAGTCAAATTATTTGAGCTTGAACAAATTATTCACAGTCATTATAAAAATGAGCGGAGATTGAGTTTATGTATGTTCGGCTCATAAAACATGAGAACAACCCGATCATATCTTTTTATGATACAACTGAGGTTTAATTTGGTTTGAGCTTAGCTCATCGTTAATTAAAGCTTTTGCTAATGAATTTTACTTAATTTATTTTTATTACCTGCCCATCAATCGTTTTTTTGGAGAAACTTTCCAAAAGTGTGATGTAATTTTAAAGAAAAATATGTTTTGCATAAGGTTTGGAAGTGAATATCTTATAATAAGTTATGTTTATCTTTATTTCATTTTATTCGTTTTTAGTTTTCATTGAGTTGAGTTAAATACAAGTTCAATCTCTCTTTTGTAAAACGATTTGAGCCAAGCCATCTAAAAGCTCGTATTCGTTTTTAAATGAGTTGTGTCAAGCCTAACTTGAGGTTGAAACAATCACTTGAACCGAGCTTGAGCATACATTTGCAAGCTTTTATCGAGCTTGAACGTAACTTGAGCTCATTTACACCCTTAGTTATTGATGATGCAATATAGGATGTTATACAAAACATGTTATCCAATATATACAATAAGATATTCACTTCTGAAAAACTCATTGTTCATTCCAAACTTTCTATATTTGAAAATAAAAATACACTTTGAAAAGTGCACAATGAGTGTTGTGGAGTGCCAATAACAACACCCTATAGTTATTGTTACTAAATATATTGTATATGTGCATGCCCACTATATTTATGAAGAAAAATTATCCAAATAGCTAGATATATGCACTGCATTTCTAGACCGCATTAGTGAACCACATTGTGCGACTAACAACGTCTTATTACGATATGTTGGTGTTGGAACATCACGGATCGTTAACTATAATATGGTCCCTTTATCATTATTATCAAATTACTTCACGAACATATTCTTAAGATAAAATGATCATCGGTCAGCACTAGTTGATCTGTTACTGATCCGGCGGCGGACATATTAAGGCAGGGTTTGAGGTACACTAGTAAACCTTTCTACTATGCATACAATGCAGTGTTCACTATTCAAGCCGTCTTAGGCGATCATTCCTTTGTTTTATCACGATCAAAATGGCAAATGCCACGCCCAGAAAAAAAATAATTGGAAAGAACCAGAAAAGGCCCTAAATGTCTGATAAGATGCAGACGGATGGGGAAAGAGCATGGAAATTGTTAGGGCAAGAATATGAGTGTGGACCATTTGACACTGTTCATGCCACGGATAAGAAGCAATTCATAAAGCATGGAAGAGGAATAATGTATGAATTTTGACCAATATATGGACGATCAAGTTGAATAAATGAAGATGATGATATGGCCGATTATGCTTGGGCAACCATCCGCATCGATCCCTTCTTTGAGCATTCTAGTCCAAATTTGCACTTTTTAGCATTTGTAGGACCATGTAAAAGTTCATCTGTATGCCTTTGTGCTCTGCAATTTTCTCCAAGGCTTTCCTACTGACCAAATCGCTTTTTTTAGTTGAAGGAAACGAGGCTTTCGGCCCGGCTGGTCCCACTGGAGAGGAGAGTTTTGACTGCGAGGGGCGCGTCTGATGGTATCGTATATAAGATCACGACTGCATTTAGGAGTGATCTTTCCCTCTTCAACAAGCCGGTGGTGATCTCACTTTCGAAAGATAATCTCGACGTGGCGGTATACACCTAGCAAAATCTAAGCAGGCTGAGCAATCAATCAAGCTCTCATCGTTTGCAATAAAAATTTGAGAACTATGATATAATTAGTTAGTCACACCAACACTAGATCAACCATTAGCAATGTCATCCAACCATAGTCGAGTACAAGAATTTCTACATTCAAGAGTTAGGGTTTCACTCAAAGCAAAACTATCAAAGTTAATTTACAAAAAATAAATGTTGAAAAAAGTTCCAAACTCAAATCTTCTTACTAATGATAAAAGAATTGGAAAAGATCTATCCCACCAACAAACAAAGCCAATCCTTCTAATGTAAAGAAAGATTGTCTACCTCACTTAGCATTTCTGACGATCGATTGGATGTTGGAGCACACACAAATTAGTATTAAAACATAACGAATGACTAAGTAAAACACATTTCTCAAATTTTCTTTGCAAGTGTGAGCTAGTGCAACTCTCAAATCACTAATTAATCATGTGTTAAAAGCATGGTGTTACATAATTTGACGAGCTAACTAAACCAATTATCCTAGTAATTGTCAACCTAACAAACACGGTAGGTATCACGTGCTAGTAAACCGTGATTGGGATATTTTCCTAACATGTATCCCAAATGGATTTGAGCCAACCATTATTTTCTTGGAACGAAATTTTCTCGAGAAAGTTTTTGTCAGCATCACCGCCCAGATCAAGCAAACTAAACTGAAACGTGGCATGGCCATGCCTATTCCCAGTGCGGCTGGAAAAGTACAAATTTGGAAGCCATCGTTCCCAACAAAAATCATATCTCTCGCGGATATCTGACTTCCACCCAAGGATAGACACCTACCAATAAGTGTGTCCCACGTCAGCCCTAGCAATCAATGTTAAAAGTAAGAGGCGGCACTAGCTATTAAAACATGATTTAACATTCCTGGACTAGGACCCGTGGCTTAATTACCATAAACCCAAACAAATTCCATCTATATAAGTTTGTGTTCATATACTCGGTTTGACAAGCAAACCCTTTTCTTCAAGTACATTTCTCTCTCAGATTTCTTCTTTTTTCTCTTTCCTGATCGCTTCTAAATTCTCAATTGTTACTAGTTTTCTTCAACTTGTAGTGAAGAAAATGGCGAATGCGCGGCTAGCAAGGTTCATCACAGAAGTTGCACCGCCACAATTTGTGAGTGTGATGAGGCAAGGAACTTCAAAGGTGTTGGATACAATTAATGAGGAGGAGAGAGAACATGTTCATACCCCAAATGATTCTCTCCCTTCATCATCATCCAACAGGTTTGCTCGTTCCTCCTCATCGTCATCGTCGGCACCAAGTTTCGCTTCTGGTTCTGCCTCCGGTGCCGAGTCAAAGTACTTTCTCAGGAAAGTTCGTAGGTCTTTCTTGGTGTTGGGACACTAAGAGTCTAAGACTACGCCTTTGAAGGCCAAGCAAATAAACTGGGAAACTCGTTATCTAGCCTTGAAGGCGTTAATTTGTGACGAAGTATTTGAGTTGCAGCCGTCTTTTTTAGGCCCTATTTTATGTGTTCTCCTTTTTTTTCTGTTTTTGGTTCAACAAACATGCATGCATGGTCATGGAGAATTAGTGAGATGACCAAATCAGTTGAGCTAATGAAAGACTGTGAAGGGACTTTTTCTATTAGGCGAATGGAGGAAATATATATGTGTACATATATGTATATATAATATGGAAAGTGAGAGGCAATATTATGCTGTACAGAGTACAGAATCACTAACTATTGCTTTTCCATCAATCAATGTTTCATATCTATTTGCTACTCTTAATTAGTTCTGGGAAATATGAGGACTAATATATGCATGGCTTGGAAAATATTGCTACAGCTTTGCCCTTCTTCCCCCCAACCAATAGATCGAACTTAAAAAGGTATGGCCATATATGTTAAAACAGAAAAGTATCGTAGCCTGGTAGCAATTGAATTTTCTTCAACCAGTCTGATAAATTGATATTCCTTACAATAATTATAACAAACATTCTTTTATTTCCTTGTTACTGATAATCCACGAAGATAACACACAAGAGAGGACATGAGCACCTATCTAGCATGGATGATGTCTGCATATGCAAGATAATGCACTCGACTCGCCAAGGATATCTTCGCATATCGGTTCGGATAACCCATTGTATTTGCCTACACATGCATCAACACACGCTTAATCCGTTCCTGCAGCTGTGCACGTCACATTTTCTATCACCGAGTTGCAGAACTGTTTATCTATGGGTCTCATAGACATCATACTAGTAGCTACGGACATAAATGAAAATTGGAGATCATATGATCGGTGAGCTTGTTCAACCTATTGGTATGCATAGATTACTTGAAGTTGGATGTAGGGAGATTCATTACATGAACCAAGAAAAACAAAAATAATAAAAACACTGACAAGCCACAATGATTTTAACCATTTTACAAATAACTCTATACGTACTATTGTCACTCTCGTAGCATTGTATTTATAGGCTTAAATGTGGGTAGGTTTAGATGGATATATAAAGGTATCTCTATGTACATAGAAATAAGTATCTGAAAAAAATCCCACCAAATGCATGCCAAAAATCCTACTTTCGTCTGATCTTATTGCATTTCGATTTATGTCCAATGACTGACCAAAATGTCCTTTCGATTCCAAACTTCCGAATCTTGTTTGTAAATTTGTAATTATTTATTTAGTGCTTTCATTTTTGGAAGAAAAAGTTTATAATTTAAAATTGCCCGATTGATTAGAAAATAAGACGAGCAAAACCACACACCAGGGCTCAAATTGTCGATAGGTATCCTTTCAAGCAAACCACTCTTGTCCCCATCCTAGCAATGGGAGAGAGAAGCTCCCCGGCCCTTTCATGCTTCAAAGATACCTTTGATTTCTTGGATTTGGTTTCGCTTCAAAAATATAAATTATTGAGTCAACGTCTTGATTTGGTTTGGAATATCTGGTGCGTAACTTCTTACTGCAATTTTTGAAAGCTTCACATGATCACATTGCAATTCTATATGTAATGTTAATGTAGCCATCACTACACAAAAACTGGGCTGAAGCATGAACGAGATTCGTGTCTTTTACCATCAATAGGCACTAGTACTCGTGACCATTGTCACAAATTGTGCAAAGATCCGGAACTCAATGTACATAGATCATATGAGCGGCTCAACCTGCACCATCTGAGATGTTGAGCCATACTGAAAATTCAGTAATGTTTGTTTGGCACAGAGTGCGAATGCCGAACAAGAAGTTCTTGATTCAATACTTTCAATGCCTGTTTCACCTCCATCCGGCAAACTGAAATTGAATGTCGATGGTGCGTGGGATGCGGAAAGGAAATTAGGCGGCCACGGCGGAGTTGTTCGTGACGATCGTGGCTGTTTTGTAGCGGCTAATGTGGTCATTTCCTGCATGTATGCTCTCCTCTTCTTGCGGAAGCTATGGCTCTCTGCGCTCTCTTGGTTTGGTCGTCAGTTAGGGGTTTTCATGATTTGTCGAGGATTCTGTACTGCCTTAATTGGCTTTTGTAACCCTTTATAAGTTTATCAATTTACCATCGTTACACTAGAACACCAAAAAACAAAAGAAAAAAAAAAGCCTGTTTTTCGTTTTAGACAATTCTTGATTCAATACATTCAAGGGATATACATTTCAACCCTTTGATTCTCAAGTTTCTGACATAAGTTCAATTTTGATTGAGGGATTTTAAACTAGATGTAAACGAGTCGGGTTCGGATTGGACTAGCCTTGATCCATATGTGGATTCACTTAAAATCGTATTAACGGATTTGAATCCTATTCGGATCATCAAATCTTATTTATTGATTCAGATCCTATGGACATCGGATTTGGATAGATCGAAGTTAATTTAAAACCTAGAAAATATTAAAATATCATTAATTAGCGACCTCATTCTTATTATATTTTTCGATTTTAATTAAAAGTTTCATTTTTTTTTTTTTGTCGAAAATTAAAAGTTTCATGTTGAATAATAAGAAAAGTGCGTAGAGGTGTACATTTTTCCAATTTTAAACTACCACTATAGAAAAACATAAGTGTCACATCCCGGTCCGGATCCCCACCACATCCCGGGCTCGACTACCACACCCTTACGTTTTTTTGTTTCTGAGAACTCAGACGAGAACTTCCCAGTGGGTCACCCATCCTAGGATTGCTCTCGCGCGAACTAATTTAACTTCGGAGTTCCGATGGAACTCAAAGCCGGTGAGCTCCTAAAATGTCTCGTGCTATATGGAAGTAGGCATGTACATATAAAGCATATAAGATCCTCTCCCATAAACGACGTGGAATCTAACAATAAGCATATAAAAATCAAATAATATGTTATATTAAGTCATAACTATATCAAGTCAGACTGAATTAGCCTTGATTTATATAGATCCATTTATAATCGGATTATCAAACTCGAATCCTAGCAATTGCATATTCTTTATAATTAAGGAGATATGGCTATATATGTGTGTGTGTGTGTGTGTGTGTTTTTTATATAGGATGGCTATATATGTTAAAACAGAAAAATATCGTAGCCTGATAGCAGTCGCATATATATTCTTCATCACAAAAACAAGAACCCTTCAAACAGCAGTAAGAGAGATCTGATAAATCGATACTCTTTATATTATAACAAACATTACATTAATGAAAATTAGAGATCGTATAAATATGGATTTTAATGCGATATAGTATTACGAAGAATATTTCAATTTTCGTACACCAAATGATGCGACAGTAATAATAGTTTGTGTATATATCTTAAGCTTAATTCCATTATTGTCGTATTCGTATCTATGATAGTTGTGACGTAATCCATCAGATTGTTTGGTCACTGAAGTTTTAAGAACATGAGCTAGTTCAACGGTATACAGATTAATGTCTTCTTGCGATACGACCTCGACCTGAGCTCTGTACCAAACTAAACGTCCGATCGCCTGCAAGGTCCTGCTGCTAGATCATCTGAGCCAACCATTTACGTCTAAGAAGGTAGCAAAATGCTTTGGTAGTAAAAAGTTTATAAATGGTTGCTAACATACTAGTTGTTACACCAACTATGAAGCATGTACACTGAGGGGAGTTCACTTTTACATTTACCCCTCCACAAACCTTAACTCTTACGCGGAACTTGCTTCAGTAATTACTCTCTTTTCGCGGCTGCTCTGTTTTGTTTCCTTTCACCGCTTTCTCTTCCGGGATGTTTCCATTTCAACAGTCTCTTTCAATTTCTCCAGTGCTGTCACATTGAGAAAAGAAAAGATATGATAAGGAGCATTGTTGGTTTAAGCATCTAAAGTCATTCGACTACATCTAGCTGGTGTAAGCTTAAAACCGCTAGAGATAACATGTAAATTCGATGGAGGCCAAACATCGTAATGGTGGAAGCCATCAGAGTGAACATTAATCTTTATTGACATGACAAATAAGCAAAGCAATTACCAGATTCATAGATAGAGTGGAGTGGTTCAATGTAACTAGAAGGAACAGAGTATTTAGAGCAAGAGTTATTCTCAGCTTTGCGTAATAGCTTGTTGAAACGCTTAACCTGCAACGAAAGGAGAAAATTGCAAATATCCCAACTTATAATCGATAGTTAAAGTAAATGATGTGAGTGTAGCTTAATCTGAACAATGAATGATAATTAACACGTAAATGACTTTCATTCCAACCACATGCTGATGAGCAAGATCAGCGAGTAATTTTCATGAGTTAAGATATTCGATCAAGTAATAGGACTCAAAAGCGCTGCAAAGTGAGCCAAACAAACCCAAACTCTGAGCAGGTTGTCCTTTGATGATTTTGCTTATTTGAGCTCAAGCCCGATATAAATGAAAGCTAAAATATATCTGTTCATTGGGAAACTGATTATTCACACGGGCAAAACCAAGGTAAATAATAATCCCAGTTTTCAGATAGACCTCAGTGGATAAATAAATTTGTTCCAAACTTAAAGAAAATATCTACTTTACATGACAAGCTCATAACGAATTGATGCTTACCAGCCCATTTAAGTTGCACCAGGGCGTAGAAGAAAGATGGAAATACTAAAATAAGAGAAAAAAGAAAAACATGGGTATAGGGTAACAATATTTCTATTCCCCATAACCTTGATCTGAAATGCACGTTGGGGTGGAGACTAACAAGACAATACATACCTCTTCTTTACGCAACAGTGTGAAGCAACAACCATTTTGGCCTGCTCTTGCTGTCCGACCTGCACGGTGTATGTATGTCTTTATGTATGGAGGCATATCATAATTAATGACATTCCTCACCCCTTCAACATCCATTCCACGAGTCATTGCATCAGATGAAACGAGTACTTGAATCTCCCCTTTCCGAAATGCCTTCAATGTCTTGCTGCCATAAGTAAATCACAAATTCAAAATTTTATCCATTCAATTTATATAAATATCCCAGAAATTACCTTCGAACAGATTGACGTTGAAGGCTTGAATACTCCTTAATCTTGAAAGGCAGATGATCAAAAGAGTTCAATAAGGTGCATAGACGATGAGTTGACTCCACAGAGGATGTGAAAACAAGGCACTTCTCTGCTCCTAAACTTTGTAGGAGCCCAACCAAATATAATGGCTTGTATTTTGATTCGCATAACTGTAAATAAGACGGAATAAAAATTTAGGAGAGACACAGTGTTCCCTTTAGACATCAAAATATTAAAAATTTATCAAAACATAATACACAGATTTTTCACTTTATTTATGCTACCAAGGGACTAAATGAATCTAGCGTCACCATCATCCCACACTTGCAAGGCAAACAAGAAAGTATGCATAATATGAACTTCACAAGTCTCCCTTATGTATAAAAAAGAAACAGAGCCAATCTCATGTGTTTACCAATAGAGTGCAGATAGAATACCAGTTTGTAGGACTCTAACTTTTCTGGAAGCTGATAACGCTTTTGTCCAGTTGTCAAGAACAAAGGATGATGCAGATCTAGCTGAGCAAGTTTGCTTGGATCCTGGGTTAGCGTGGCTGACAGAACCATCTTCACAAGCCTGGGGTAAGATTTACCCTTAAACCCCCTCTCAAGACCACTGAAACAAATTTGAGATAACATTCAAAAGCAAGGCATGTATCATGCTTTAAATTTTTAACTAAACACAAGTTATCATTTCCATCGGTATTCAAGATCCCCTTGCAGGTAGAGTCAAGTTTTAGTAGTGGCCAGAATATGAGTTTCAGTTTCTGCAAGTAAGAATTATAACCCTAGCCGGCAAACCCATGAAATAGGCTGGTTGTATGTGCCAAGAATCCTAAAAATTCGAAAGCCAGCATTTGATAATCAGTGTCAGTGATAACATGGTATTAACTTATTGCACTCTCGTAAACTAAGACAAGAATATAAAACCTTGTTTGAAAAGTACGTTAGAAAATGAGAATGGTAGTGATGTGGGAAAAATAAAATGTAGTTCTATTTCAAAATGACAAGAGGAATTAATATTGCTCATTCTGTGTCATGACAATGATCTGAAAAATAAAAATTGACAGAGGAAGAGAAAATGGACATAGAACTCACGATCTCCTTATGGTTTTTAAGGAACCAAATGGGGAAGGTAGAAAATTTTGAGCACAGGGAAGGAAACTTTCATCGTCAGGGCGAGTGATTTGAAGCACAGTGGGTAGCCAAGACTGGTATGCCTCCCTTAGCAATCGATCTGTTTCATCAACAACCTATAAATCATCATATGCTTTGCCATATTAGTGACTACCAGAAATTGTGTAACATTGTTTCAACTCGCATCAGACGCAAAACTCTGAAACTGATTTTGAAATTTAACATGCATCATCAAGTTTTCCAGTTTGCAAAAAGATATACTGTAGTGCATGTTGCTTCTATAATTCCAGTATCACAACACATGGATGAAAATTGAAGTACCAAATCTGCCACTTACAAGATAACAGAGATGCTCAAGTGTAAATCCTTTAGTGTTATTTATATGGTCCATTAGCCTTCCTGGGGTAGCCACCAATATGTCCACAGAACTTCGTAACTCGGGCAAAACATCATCAGGGTCAAATCTAACACCCAGTTCAAGCTTAGGCCTATTGATAAGCTCTGAAATTTCATCAGCTATAGAAGATTGGCCAACTGCAAGACCAACAGATAACCCCACTGCAGGTGCAATTGCAGCAAAAACCTCTTTCACCTGACCCAGCGGTAGATGAAAATTGCAAATTTAGTTAATATTTCACCCAAAATCCACATAAAGTTTCCATAGCATCACTTTTAAACAATTAATTCACTTAAGACAGATTGACATGATAAAAAAGAAGTAAGCATAGGAAGTCAATGAAACCTGCAATGCTAAATCCCGAGTCGGCAGCACCACGAGCGCACGAAGACATTTCACAGAGCGCTTCGACAGCATTTGTACAATTGGCAATGCATAAGCTAAAGTCTTCCCACTTCCAGTTGGAGAATTAACACACAAATCGCGCTCGAAACCTCCCGGGCCAACAGTCTCCTGCCAAACTGCAAGCTGAACTGGGAAAAGTGAAGAGATTCCCATCTTCTCCAACGCCACCTTCAACCTAATTCACAGTAAAACAAAAAATAGTGAATTGGGTTTGTCCATAACACAAAGCAGAACAAGAAAGTTAGCATTTTGAATCGTGGGTAAGTTTCTCAGAGAGTTTTGGTGAATCGGGTTGGTATTTTTACCTGGGATCAATGCAGGGGAGGAGAGAGAGAGGGCATTCGTGGACGGCACTGACATCGATTGGGCTTCGCATCCATGGCAGAACTGGTATGCTCTTCTGATTATCTTCTTCTTCGGCGCCCATTTTCCTAAATTATGAACAAATTTTGAAGCTTCGGTTAAAATCTGAAGAAAAAAAAAAGACCAGGTTCTGGTTACTAAAACCCTAGCTTCAAGCTTCAACGGCTTCCACTAGGGTTTTAGAAACAAGTTTCAGTGACAGGGACTTATTAGTCAATACAAAATGGGGCAGGGATGAAAATGGGATTTGACATTGAGCTTGAACCAAGCCCAACCCCAAGGCCCAAGATATTGGATTTACAAAATGGATGAAAGTTTGCGGTTGTGTTTTAACCGGCCCATAAGTCCATATATCAAATTTGGTCTTTAAATGTTTGTTTTTAATTTTTTTATTTTTCAAAACGATAGAAACTTTGATTAAATTCAAATTCAAATATTTACATCAAATGTCAGAGTGTTAAACTATCACTCTGGTTCAAACTCATTCCAACTATTTTTCCTTAAACGCAAAAGATGCCCGTGTCTTTTCTTTTTCCTTTTTTTTTTTTTTAGAATATAGTAGTTAATCCATCACACATTGATAGCACTTGTTTTTATGCAATTTGGTACTGCATGTGGTAGTATCGTACTTTATCCTATCCACATAATATATGGACATTAAAAACATATCTTATTACCTTTTTAGTGAAAAACACATTTTCTTATTGACGATTTGCAAACATACATGCTTACAAATAAAAGCAAAGGAAAAACACATTTTCATGGTAAACATACATGCTTACAAACTGAAAATTGTGGAATAAATGGACATTAAAAATATAATTTGTTTAGATATTTTTGCTATTTTACATATTAAGCTTATAATTTAGTATGAGAAACAAATCAACCAAAATAGTCCACAGTTTTCAGTTTTGTTTATTTGTTAATTAAATTATATTTGTAGTTACATTATTTATTCACTTGTTTACTATAATTTTAAACTTAATCCACACGTCATTTGCTTGAATATCAAGCTACTCCTCTCGAAGAACAAAAATAATAATAATAAAATTAAGCTACTAAAGAACACGCGCATTGAAACTACTTTAAAATCATAAATGTCAAATATAATATAAAATAAAATTGATACTTTAAATTTTATTCTGCGTGTATTATTTTTAATATAAAAAATTTGAAATTCAAGTTAAAAATTTTAAAACGACAATAATAATTTATTAAAAAAAATACCATGAACGTAGAAATAGTACAACCAAAAGCTGCTTTATCTAAAATTACATTAATGAAATTCTTTTTGTCAATCAAAAGAGAGTGAAAATACTATTTAATCTTCTATCACACAAAAAAAATGATGAGCAATAATGTAATTTCACATGTCTAAAATTTACTGTTTTTATTAAAACCTCACATACAGATGATTTTAAAAAATATCTCCAATATTTAAAATTAAAAAAAAATAAAAAACAAAAGCCTCCCACTTTCCTCTACATTCTCTCTCTCCCTCTCTCCTTCCAATTTAAAAAAAAATATATGTTCATAAGCATAAAATATGTAAACAAATGCTAGTTTTAAAAGTAATCGCAGCTGTGGCCGCACTCAAGACCTTTTCATGCAAAACACCGGATCCCAACTTCCGAGGTGGAAAAAGTATTTTTAAATATATATCCTCGTACTTCACCCTCCTCGTATAGAAACGAGCCGTCCAGCGTGTGACGTCTCCCCCCCCAATCATATCGGTTTTTTCAGTTAATTATTTCCAATTTCTCACCCAAAAAAGCACAAAAGCAAAAATCAACCCCCCCCCCCCCCCCCAAAAAAAACTCCCCCACGAAAAAAGATTCAATCTCCTGGAGATCTCTGATTTGTTTCGCTCCAAAACAAAAGCTTTCGGTTTTTCTGCATGCAGCATCATCGTCGTCGCAATCCGTTCGATCTTCTGTATAATTAGGAAATCCGAATTGATGGGTTTCTTGTCGGATCGGACGGTCAACGTCTTTTCAACCTTTTCTTTCGCTTTTACCTCCAAATCTCCGTCTTCTTTCCCGATTTGAACCTCCAAATCGCGTCTCCGGGATTCGGCTGTCTCTGCGGATTAAGGGTTTCGTGCTTTTTTCGGATTCAAATTCAGGAAGAATGAGCGTGACGAAGTCTCAGGTTTGGCAGCCCTGCAAGAAGAAGAGGTAGTTTTAGAGAGAGAGAGAGAGAGAGAGAGAGAGAGAGAGAGAGAGAGAGAGAAAGAGAAAGAGGTATTGGAAGTGGAATTTTGAGAGAGAAAATTTGGAAGATTCTAGAGAGGGAAGGGAGAGGAGAGGGAGAGAGAGAGAGGTTGGAGATGGCGTCGAGGTCGAACACCGGAAGCAGGACGCGGGTCGGGCGGTACGAGCTGGGTCGGACTCTCGGGGAGGGCAATTTCGCCAAGGTCAAGTTCGCTCGCAACGTCGAGACAGGGGAGAACTTCGCGATCAAAATTCTCGACAAGGAGAAGGTCCTCAAGCACAAGATGATAGGCCAGGTTTGAATTTTTGTCAAATTTTTTTAGTTTAATCATTATGTATTTTATTTCGCGTTTCGCTTGCATGTTAATTGAGTTATTCTCTGGACATATTGGATGGCCCGTTGTTTGGTTGGTTTGAAAGTTGGGGAAGAACCACGGAAAATGAAAATGTTTTATTGTTTATTGTTTACATAAAGTTGAAGGGATAAAAAATCAACTTTGAAAAGAGCGGGTAGGGTTTATCGTTTGATGACCTAAGCATTTTACTGTTTGATTGCTACTCTTTTATTGACTTTCTGACTCTGAAGAAATTTATTGACTTTCTTGACTCTGAAGAAGTTTATTGTTTTTGATATCATCAGTTACACAAGCAAAGCAAGATTACGGAAATTATGGTTTTCTGTAAACATGTTTGAGTTTAAGTTCGACAATTTGCATAGGATATTATCAGAATCGAACTAACCTTGACGGACATCAGAATTGAATAGACATAATTTGCTATTGGCATACCCTGTTAGTAGATGTTATGTACCCGCTAGAATGTTTAAAGGTCAAGATATTACTTTCAACTGAAAAGAAACAAGCTGATCACATGGTCTAACTTGATGGATACGCTCGTCACCCTCACCTGGCCTTGCCAATTTATTTAACATCCATACTTACTTGTCAAATTAAAATAAGGAAATGATCATTTTTCACAATCGTTTTTGTTTTAGGGCACAAGCATCACCCTGGTTTGTAAAATTAATATGAATTGCTGTCATTTCCTCTCCTTTTGCAGATCAAACGAGAAATATCAACGATGAAATTAATTAGACATCCGAATGTCATTCGCATGTATGAGGTTAGTCAAATCTGGTCGTTATTGCTTTTTGTACGTTTTCTCTTTTTCACTCACTACCGAAGATGAATTACATGTGTTTAATCGTTACGAGAACAAAATTTTACGATGAGGTGGTGGTCATGGCAGTTGGATTTGTTTCCATTTCTTGTTTTGCTTTTTGGTTGGTGGCATGGCAATAGTACAATGTCCACTGTCAATATTGTTGGTGCGTGGTGCAGGCAGAGTTTTAAAACCGTGATTTGTTTGGTACTTACAAATTACTTCTGGATGCATTTTTGGTGTAGGTGATGGCTAGCAAGACGAAAATATACATTGTTTTGGAATTTGTGACTGGTGGAGAACTATTTGACAAAATTGTAAGATGGTGCTTATTCAATTGATTTGCTGGACATTCTTTTTACTTCTGATGATATATATAATCAGAATCCTCTCGCCATTTTCATTTGTTAGGCAAGTAAAGGAAGATTGAAAGAAGATGAAGCAAGAAAGTATTTTCAGCAGCTTATAAATGCTGTTGATTACTGTCATAGCAGAGGTGTTTTTCATAGGGACCTAAAGGTTTGAATTATCGTTGCCCCATTTGTTGTATCTATATATGTAAATATGTAGCTATTTGTTATTTTAGCGTAATAATTTCAGATCTGTAGTTTGTAGGGAGTTCAGATCTTTCGTTGCCCCCTTTGATGTATCTATATTATAATGTAAGACTAACCTGTTCTTGCGGTTGTCAATTTTTTGCAGCCAGAGAATTTGCTGCTAGATGTTAGCGGGACTCTTAAGGTTTCAGATTTTGGACTGAGTGCTCTACCTCAGCAAGTGCGAGTGAGTATTACGCTTTCGTGTAACCATTCAAAATTTGATAGTCAGGAATGGACAGCTTCTTTTAGCAATACTGAATGTACGATTCATTATCTTATTTCTTTCATTCAGGAAGATGGATTGCTTCACACAACATGTGGAACACCAAATTACGTTGCCCCTGAGGTGTATAAACTTTTTTGTTAAACTAACTATTCTTCTTATCTTATTACCGTGTTCCACTTAATGATACTTTTTTTTTTCCTAGGTAATCAAAAACAAAGGGTATGATGGAGCGAAAGCAGATTTATGGTCTTGTGGTGTGATTCTTTTCGTCTTAATGGCTGGGTTTTTGCCTTTTGAAGATTCCAACCTCATGTCATTATACAAAAAGGTGCATCTCTCTCTTTTCTCATCACCAGATTTGATCAATCTATGTCTCTGTTATTCATGTTTTACATGATTACATCCATCTTTTTTATGTGACCACCAGATATTTAAGGCCGAGTTCAAAAGTCCTCCATGGTTCTCCTCGAGTGCAAAGAAGCTAATCAAGAGGATCTTGGATCCTAACCCCGTGACAGTATGTCCCGGTCTCCTGTCCTTTTTTTTACTATATAAATTAGATTTGTCTGTTATTTATATCTTGCATTTACTGCACAAGCTAATTTCATGCAACAGAGAATTACAATTGCTGAGGTCATTGAGAATGAGTGGTTTAAGAAAGGATATAAGCCACCTAGTTTTGAACAAGTTGATGTCAGTCTTGATGATGTGGATTCTATATTCAATGAATCAGGGGTAAGGGCGAGACATTACGTATTAAGATTTATCTTGGTTCATGATGCCAGGGCTTGACTTTGTACTCTATTCTTCCCAAGCACAGGATTCTCAGAACCTTGTAGTGGAGAGGCGAGAAGAGCGGAATGTGGCGCCTGTCACAATGAATGCCTTTGAGCTTATCTCTACATCCCAGGGCCTGAATCTCAATAGTCTCTTTGAGAAACAAATGGTATGGTTAATTTTGAAAAACAAACGTTAAATTGTGATTGTTCTATATCATGCTGTTGTTTTTCTTTGCTTAATTGGCAAGTCTTAACCTTTCCTCTCTAGTTCTGATTATTTAGTTTATTCGTAAACATAAAGTTTAAGGAAACAGCTGACGTTTCTTTAACAAACCAGGATCTTGTTAAACGAGAAACAAGGTTCACATCCAAACGTCCTGCTAATGAGATAATTTCTAAAATTGAGGAAGCTGCGGCACCTTTGGGATTTGGTGTGAAGAAAAATAACTTCAAGGTAAATGGCTATTCTCTTGCATTTCGATTTTCTTTCACTATTTTACTGGGGAAAGTAGACTTTAAAGCTGGGGAAAATGCGTCGTTATGTGACGCATCTCCATGCCATTATTTATATCTCAGTTGAAGCTGCAAGGTGAAAAAACTGGACGTAAAGGCCATTTATCCGTTGCAACAGAGGTTCGCCTCTTTCATTTTCATTTTTTGTTAGGCTTTCACTTTTTTTTTTTCTTTCAAATTTTCTTCATCTGTTCATTTGACATTCCCTTTGACAATGGATATTACAAAATGACTTTCTTTCCAGATTTTTGAGGTGGCCCCCTCACTGTACATGGTTGAGGTTCGCAAGTCCGGGGGAGACACTCTGGAATTTCACAATGTATGTTAACGTTGATGCACTAATTGATCTAACAAGTATTTCATATTCATCTAATTAAGAGAAATTAGGGATAACTACACCACAGAAGAGTGTCCCTAATGGATTGGACGTGTTATTAATCCCTTGCAGCAGTAGGGTTATTGCATATCTAGCTGCAGCTTGGGCAATCACACAACTTTTGAAATTGCACATATCTTGCACCATTATGTGTGCTGTGTTGCGAATTTTTGTCCTTGGCATATATATACTCGATTGTCTTGTATTTACAGTTCTACAAAAACCTGTCGACGGGGCTGAAGGATATAGTCTGGAAATCAGCAGATGAATCAAGGAAGGAAGCAGATGGCGGTAAGCATCACCTTCTAATCTGTCTAAATTCTAAGATTATTCACAGAGCATATCTTGCTGTCTTCCCCAACAATCCCTTTTAAAGTGAAACCTTCGGACACTTCTTTTCTCCCTCAGGTGCAGGTGCAAGTGCAGGTGCTGGTGCTGGTGCTGGTGCTGGTGCAGGTGCAGGTGCTGGTGCTGGCGCTGGCGCTGGTGCTGGTGTTGGTACCGGTGTTGTGCCATCTAGATGATTGACTTCCTCGGGCCTCGGGCGAACATGTTGATGGGGTTTTATAGCTATATTCTGTTTCTCTCTTCAAATTTTTGGGTGAACGTTGTCATGTGTTTGTTGTTGTAACTTATAAGCAGCACTTGGGGTTATATCCTTGTAGTGACCCTGTCATTCAGAATGCGTTATGTACTTGTTAGGGTTTGTATCCAAATACAACTACATTTTATGGTGACAATATATATAAAAATAAAAATAAAGAGATGTAAATTTGTATCACTTTTGGAAAGTGTTTAAATCCTCCGTTGGGGTATAGGCAAAGGTAATAGGCATTTGGGGTGTCTTACTTTTTTACGAGAAAAAGGTAAGAAGTATCTTTTAAAGCTGGACTTTTCGTGCATTTTTTATCATTCATGTTTATAACACAATATTTTATAATGTTGTCATGGGAATTGACGTTAAATTGTGAGGTAAGAGAGAGTCTATAGAGTCCTCTGTACCTAAGGTCTTGAAGTGAGTTGTGATATTTTTTTTTTCCCACTAGAACTTTAATGGTTTTTTTTTTTCTAGAAATTAAATAGAAAATATACATAAACTTATTTTTTGTGTGTAAAAAATGTCACATATCATTTATTTAAGTGATAACGTTTAAATGTGAAGGTTAGAGCAAATGTTGCTAGCACTTTTTAAACTAAAAATTAAAAACATAATTGTTATCAAACGACCATAAAAGGGTCTAATCATGATGTCAAACCACCCTTAATTAATGATCGTAAAATGGTCTAATCACGGTGTCAAACCACTCTTAATTGAAAATCACTCGCTAAAAGTATCATATTTTGTGACAAAAAAAAAAAAAAGGCAAATCATATTTAAAAGATCAATAAGATAACCAGGCAATAAAAAACTGGGCTGATCTAGTTAGAAAGTTTTTATTGTGCGAAAAGCGTGTTAATATAAAGATAGAGAAAAAAATTATTTTTTAAGTTGTTAATTTTTTACATAATTATCTGACCAATTTTATAATAACATGTGATGTATCACCATGTGCTATACTCACACTGAAAAATCTCGGTTTTTTCATGTTGTCCATCCAGAATAGAGTCAGGAGAATCTTCGCTGGATTCTCTTTGTGAGGATTCTGGAGATCCTCCAATTACATCTGTTCATCGTACATTATACGGTCATAAATTATTATAAATTTTTTTATTTAAAATTGAATATAAATGGTACATGATAAAAACTGATCGCATAATGTACGATTAACCGATATGATTGAAGGATTTCTGAAAAGTAAGGATTAGGATCAGGAGAATCCTCTCTCAGCATAAAGGGAGTGGGTGGGTCCAACTCAACGCCCTGACTCCAATGAAATTCAAAACCCGAACCACTAGCATCCCCGCCCGCCCATCGAACCGACCCACAGTTCCACCGAAAAGGAGTGAGAGTACCCTTTACGCGCCATACCACACGCGTTCGGTACTCGCTATAAAAACGCACGCACTCTTTCGTATTCTCTGCTTTCGAAAAAGAAAATATTGTGGGGGAAAATCAACCGAAGCTATGAGGGAGGAGGTCATCAGCTCCGGAGGGAACATTGATCCTGCTCCTGCTGCCAGGTACCCCTTCCTTTCTCTCTCTCTCTCTCCTCTTTCTCTCTCTAAACCTCCGTCTTTGTCAAGCTTCTCGGAGGTCTTCGCCTTCCTCCAATTTCTGCTGCTGATCCAATTAGGGTTTTGCATTTGATTGCTGTTTGGTTCGAGCTGCGACTGTAGTGTTCCAATTTGTGCAGTTAGTGTTAGGATTTGGTTAATTTATGTGTCGAATTGGTCGATTTGTTCCTCTGTTTGGTAACTTGGTTGCTCGGATAGTGGGGTGCTGGAACTTCAGCTTCATTTCCTAATGTTGCATGATTTTCAGCTTAATTCGATTAAACCTGCTGTAAAGAATTAAACTTTGGTTAATTAGATTTTGTTGTGTGTAGTAATGTTCAATTTTGGCTAAATATGTCTGCTTTGCGCTTGTTAGTTCGGCGGGGGCATCATCGCCTACTGTTCCGGCAAACGTGGGCAGTGTGGATGGGTCTATTCATGGACAAGGCTCTAAAGGAGCATCTATATCTTGTGTTGGTTCGCAACCCCCGATGACTTCTTTGAGCACCAGTGCTGGAGGAGGTGGTGGGGGTAGCTCTGTTTTCGGATCATCAAGACTGTCGTGTAGACCTTGGGAAAGAGGGGACTTACTGCGCCGCTTGGCTACTTTTAAACCGTCAAATTGGTTTTCGAAGCCCAAGGTTTGTACTTTAGCTGCTATATATCCATAAACTTAAGTCTTTCAAATCTGAAGTCTTTACTTCCATTTTAAGTCATTTAGAACACACACACATATAGATAGTATAATTAAGTTGTCTGTCCATAATAAATATTATTATGTTACATAAATGAAGTACCCATTTGTGGGCTCATTGTTTAGTAAATTTCAGCTAAATTTTTTTGTACATTACGATTCCCATAAATGTTATCCTTAGAAGTGAAATATGATATTCTTGGACAACTTTTAAACGTTCAACTGTAAGCAGTTGAACTTCCTGCCACAAATCTTTCATTTCCTTCCTACAATAGGCTTATGACAGTATCAAAGTATCTAACTTTTGCTTATGTCATTTCTTTCAGGTCATCAGTTCACTGGCATGTGCTCGGAGAGGTTGGGTGAATGTTGATGTTGATAAAATTGCATGTGAATCATGCGGCGCATCCCTTGGTTTTGCTTTGTTGCCATCTTGGACTCCTGATGAAGGTTGGCTGTAGCTGTCTTAGGGGATTTCTAGTGATTTACGTTTAAAACAATGTCTTTCAAAATACATGTTTATAATTTATAAACTTACACAGCCTCTGTTTTATTATGCGGATTACATCGCAACTCCCTAAATATTTCTGAGAAGACTTTCCTGGACAGCTTCTGATTCTTTTCAGCTACATATCATGTGCATGATAGACGTTTTATTTCTGATTTCACATATAAAATGCTGCGGTGTCGCTTTTGGCATGTTCATTATACCCAAAAAATTCTTTTAAAAAAAGTACAAAAAATTGCTACAGTCGGCTTAGAGTGACTTCTTATGTTATTAAGGCATTATATTATTTGGTTGAAAGTTGTCTTTTAGTCTACTACATCTATATTTGTTTCAGTTGCAAAATTAAAATCGAAATGAGTAGCTGTTGTCCAAACTGTGGGCGGAGTTATATTCCTTCCTTCTGGTTAGGCTTCCTTGTGGCCCAGTCTAAAAATCTGAAGGATGCACCCTTTGGATTGATCCAACTGGATTGTTTTCTGTTTTGGGCTAAGTGTTTGTTTGTTTTAGTGTGGTCTTGCTGGTGCTTTTAGTTGGATTTTCCTGCTGGACTTCTTGCACATCTTGCTCTGCACATCACTTTTAACCTGTTAATAAATTCTTGTTTCTTATAAATTAAAGTACAATGATGCTAACCTTCAGCTTTAGAATACGCTATTTCTTCTCTTTTTTGTATAATCAGAAATTGTGTTAAGAATTCTATGGTATCTGCATAAGCTTTTCTATTCCTACTTTTTAATTTTTTTTGTTCTGTCCTTTTCATTTTAATGTGAAGTTCAAAATGCGGGGGATGCCTTTGTAAAGCAGCTGGATTCCGGTCACAAAGTTGCTTGTCCTTGGAGAGGAAACAGCTGCCCCGAAAGCCTGGTGCAATTCCCTCCTACCCCTCAGTCCGCTTTAATTGGGGGGTACAAGGATAGATGTGATGGACTTTTGCAATTCCACTCTCTACCTAAGGTAGCTGCATCTGCAATTGAGCAAATGTTGGTTTCTCGGGGTCCGCAGGTTGATCGCTTTCTTATGGCAGGGGAAGTAGATTTTAAACCAGAAAGTATACCAGAACAGGAAAGCTCCCGAGATGGATCAATCTGTTTATATTCTCGTGTAAGAGTTAATTATAAACTTCTCCCTGTTGGTGGTTTGTTGTATTGGTCAAATTACTGAAGCATATGTTCTTCTAACCCAGTACCTTTCCATTATCAGGCTCAGAAACTTATAAGTCTTTGTGGATGGGAACCAAGATGGCTTTTAAATGTGCAAGACTGTGAAGAACATTCTGCCCAATCAGCTAGAAATGGATATTCTCTTGGGCCGACGTATGCCCAGGTCCATCTTTCACAAGAACCTGGACCAAGCAAGAAAGCAGTCTCTGCTTCTGCTAGAAAAGATGCTGGAAAGAGCAAAGTGTTGGTTAAGGAATCGAGACGTGATCCCAGATCACCTTTACTAGATTGCAGCTTATGTGGAGCTACAGTTAGAATATTGGATTTCTTAACCATTCCTCGACCTACACGATTTACTCCTAATAACATTGATCTTCCCGACACAAGCAAAAAATTGGGATTTACACGTGGCGCAAGTGCAGCCAGTGGAATTAGTGGTTGGGTTTCTGCTGATGATGCTGAGAAAGACCAAACTGAAGACCGTGATGAAGTAGCAACAACAACTGAGGGGAAAACAGATGTTGATTTGAATCTTACAATGGGAGGGGGTTTTACTTTTAATCGGTTTGGCAGACCAGAAATGTCTGAAAACATTCAGGATGGAGATATGGGGAGGGATCTGATGATTGGGCAACCTGCAGGCAGCGAGGTTGGTGATCGAGCCGCTTCATATGAATCAAGGGGTCCCAGTTCTCGTAAGCGGAGTTTGGAAATAGGAGGCAGTTCTGTTGATAGGCCTCATTTAAGGACGCAGCACACTGATAGTGTTGAAGGAACTGTCATTGATCGTGATGGTGATGAAGTTACAGATGGCGGACAATACTCAGCTGGGCCTTCAAAACGTGCTCGTGATTCAGATATGTTCGATACATACTGTTCCTCTGGTGCTGGTCCCAGTCATTCAATGGGTATTGATATTTATGCTGATGCTAATAGAGTTGCTTCGTTTCCGCAAGGTAGCGACCAATTTGGAATCCATTCACATATCGATTCAGCACGTGCATCTTCAGTCATTGCAATGGATACAATCTGTCATGGCACAGATGACGACTCTATGGAAAGTGTTGAAAATTATCCAGGAGATGTTGATGATGTTCATTTCCCCACTTCTAGTACATATGGAAATCTGGACATGAATGATACATCAGAATTGAATTACAGTAATCAAGCTCAGCAGAGCGTTGGTTTTCAACCTGTGGCTGATGCAGTTCTTGGGGAAATGGGTGTTAGTAGTACAAATGATGGGGAGGAAATTTTTAACACAGAAACTGTGACTGCTCAGGCCAGGGATGGTATTAGTTTCGGGATTAGTGGCGGAAGTGTCGGAATGTGTGCTAGTCATGAAGCAGAGATTCATGGTGCTGATGTATCTGTCCATAGAGCAGATAGTGTAGTTGGCGATGTGGAACCTAGAACAGAAGATGCTGAAAATCAGGGCCAGACAGGTGAATCTGCCCCAGATCCTGGACTAATGGATGAAATTGTCCCTGATGAAATAAATAGGGAAGATCCCCATGGTGATAGCCAGGAGATGCTGTCTCGATCTGTGGGGAGGGCTGATAGTGGCTCAAAGATTGATGGTTCTACTAAGGCTGAATCTGTGGAAAGTGGTGAAAAGATTAGTCAAAGCTTCAAGCTAGAGAACAGTGCCCGCCCTTCTCTTTCATGCAATGCTAATGTCTTCTCCAATTATAGAACAACCAAGAAGGAGGTTAAAAATGCTGGCAAATCTTCATTTACGAACAATTGTGTGTACCAAGAATCAGAGTATGCTGTTGCCAACGGGCTAGGTAAAATTTCCATTTTGGGCGATTATGCACATTTGTCCACTTCTTACCTCCCTGTTCCTCTAACAAAACCGTTTACAAATATGAATACAGACTTCTATTCGTTCTTATTTTTAGTTTTAAGTATTATGATGATTTAAGACTTTAAGGGCATATTTGCGGGCGGCAGTTTAAGATTGTAATGTGATATTGTGAATGACTCCATCCTACCAAAAAAAAAAAAAAAAAAACCCACTTTTGCTGCATAGTTTGCATCCAGCAACTCCTACACTTGTGTTTGGTTATACCTGTAAAGGAGAATGAAGGGTCTACTCATTTGTATTCATATATTTTCTCTTATTATTTTTTTTGTTAACTCTATATGGTTATCCAGGACCTCCAAAAGGTGAAAGCAATTATGAAGAACCTATGGAATTTGATCCAATTGGCCATCACAACCAATTCTGCCCCTGGGTCAATGGGAATGTTGCTGCCGCTGGCGGTAGTGGCTGTGGTTCTGGTACCAGTGCTGATGCTGTTGCACTTTGTGGTTGGCAGCTAACCTTAGATGCCCTTGATGCTCTGCGTTCACTGGGGCAGGATGCTATTCAGACATTACAGTCCGAGTCAGCGGCATCTTTATACAAGGTTAGTTTCTTTTACACTATTTCTTTTGTGTTTTAGATCCTACATTTATGCATGGTGTTGTACGTCCTCTGATGCTAATCAAGTGCTTCATATGAGTCAGATGAATGCATGAAAATAACCTCATATCATTTGAACAAAATCTTCTCGCTGCGCTATACGCTTTGATTGCATTTGTACCTGCAGGATGATCACCAAACCCCTAGCCAGAAACTCCTTCACGACCACTCTATAAGTCGAAGCCAGGGGCAATATTGAGATGAACAATGGAGGTATTTCCAGTTAAAGGTAAACGTTTCACTAGAACGAAGCATTTTTGCTACCTTTGAAAGGATTCATAGTCATATTTCATTATCAAACACCTGGTTTTATATTTCTGTAATACTGCATCAAGAAGTTACAGTTTCTGAAATGATTATAACTACGCACCAGCATGCATAGGCACGCATGAGGGGGCGAATATGGTGGTTAGGAAACTCAGTTTCTGTTGGTGCTAACTGTTAAGTAGGATAACCATTACAGTTTTATTACAGTTATGTCGGTGCCAACTGCCCAGATAAACTGTAACAATCGTTTTCAATGGCGCCTTGTATTTTAATATATCTGTTTATGCATTCTTCGCAGGATCAGAAAACTCATTCAGTGTTGAAAGGAAATTGAGAGCAAAGTTTCACTAGTTGCAACTGGAGCCGCTCCTCCTATTCCCCCACTTTACGGTGGTGTAATTTATACAATCGCCGGAATTTTAGATGAGTTTTTGTTTTGGTACAAATTTTAGATGCATTCTCATGCAGGAGTTAACTGCTTGTCTGTACTTCCCTTTGACGGTTTTTGTTTACTACTATTTAGGAAATCAGTGATGTGATGGACTAATCGGATCGGACATGTTTGAACATTTGTAATTTCCTGCATTTTGCTAATAATGTTGTCATAACGTCTTAAGACTGCGGATTATGGTGAACTGTGATATTGTCAAGTGAGATTTCTTATGGGCAGTGATGGGAACCCTTCCTCTGCTCGACCGATGAATAAATTTTATTCCACGTTTGTCCCAATTTCGACGTTTTGAAGCGTTTTGTTATCTTTGCAAATGTTGTACTCAAACACCACTAATAATTAGGGGAGGCTAGGTATGGGAAATAATATCCCCTCCGGACCCAAAGGAACTGAGCTCAAGGATCAAATAATTTGGGCTATTGAAATTCGATCCAACAATTACAATTATTATAACTTTTAAGGGGTTTTCTGTTTGTAATTGTTGGATCAAATTTCAATGGTCCGGATCATTTGATCCCTGGACTCAATTCCTTTTGGGTTCGGAGGGGATCTGGTTCCGAAAAAATGGTGTGAGGAAATTGATTCCTTTTATATTTTCATCCACCCGGGGTAGTTAGAAATCCATCTCCATAGCTCTCACTTTCACTCTGTTTCCATGGTGGTCCGGTCCGGTCCGGTCCGGATTTAATCCCCAAACAAATCTTTGAAATCCAACCTCAACCAATCAGGTTCAACCAAACTGCCAGCTGTGACTCCTTCTCCACCAATACCATTACAAACTTCGCAGATGATATTCCAACAGAGAAAAACCTCTCTCTCTCGCTCTCTCCAAAAAACCATGCCAGTTTCAGCAGCTGCAGCTCTGCAGTCATCTCTCTGCTTCTCTTCTAACAATCCCTCATCTTCTTCTGATTTGGACACCCAATTGGCTGCAAAACCCAAAAGCCTGCTCCACAAGCATCCTCTCTACACACCCACCCACACCAAACTCTCCCTCCAATTCAAAGAGAAGATCCTCTGCCTTGAAATCATGGGAGTCGATGCAGGCAAAGCCCTCTCCCAAAACCCCAATCTCCACTCAGCGACTCTCGACTCCATCCACTCCATAATCTCCTTCCTCCACTCCAAAGGCATCCACCAAAAGGACCTGGCCAAGATCTTTGGGATGTGCCCCAGCATCCTCACCTCCAGCATCAAGTCCGACCTCCACCCAGTTTTCGCCTTCCTCTCCCAAGACCTAAAAGTCCCGGATTGCTACTTCAGAAGGGTCATCAACAAGTGCCCCAGATTGCTTGCTTCAAGTGTGAAGGACCAGCTCAAACCGGCACTTCTTTACCTCCAGAGCCTTGGGTTCAAAGACCTAAATGCACTAGCCTACCATGACCCTGTGCTGCTGGTTTCCAATGTGGAGAGGACATTGATTCCCAAGCTGGAGTACTTGGAGGGTTTGGGATTCCCAAGGGAGGAGACTCTGGGGATGGTGCTGAGGTGCCCTGGACTGCTGACCTTCAGCATTGAGAACAACTTCAAGCCAAAATTCGACTACTTTTCGGTGGAGATGGGAAAAGGGTTGGAGGAATTGAAGGGGTTTCCGCAGTATTTTACGTTTAGTTTGGAGAAGAGGATAAAGCCGAGGCACATGGAAGTTGTGGAGAGGGGAGTGGAATTGCCTTTGCCATTGATGCTTAAGAGCACTGATGAGGAGTTTAGGGAGTTGCTCAGGGAATTAGGGGATGGAGGATGAGCATTGAGCACTCTTCTGACTCTCTACATTTTGTTGTACAAGGTTATCTCATGTATATAGTTTCTTCTAAGCTTGTAAATCGTTTGGTTAAGAGCAGTTATCATGCACCCGAGATAATGTGTTTGATTCTCCCTTCTTGACATCGCTTGTCAATTTAGTGAAGGCACTCACTAAATTTTTACTCATGTTTAATAGGATCGTTGTGAGTCTCAGTATTCAATAACAACTAGCCGAAAATTCTGTAACAATTTGGTAGCGAGAAACTGAAAATCCTCAAAATATTTGATTTCTTTTTGCACAAGTCTTAGTAGTTGGTAGCAACTAACCAAAAGCTATACACGTTTTTGAGTAGCTAAAAATTGAAAATCGAACTATTCGATTGATTTTTGGGGAGTAATGGAAATCCATCATGAGTCATAGTAATGAGTAGCAACAAATCGAAAAATTGAGCAGATGTTCGGTAGCTAGCAATCGCAAGAGGTGGAAATTTTCGGTTGCTTATGCTGAATACAAGCTCGATAGTTGGTACTCGGTACCTAGCACCATCATCATCATAAGCCATTGCGATTTCAAGATTTATCATCTCACACTAACTCTGTTAAGTTTTTTTCATCCAAAATAAATCATATGACTTATGTTCAGGATTAATTCGGACATTTTAACATAAAAGTTATATCATCCAACTCAACCATAGATTGGAGGATCCCCAATGACTGTATTTTTGAGCCATCTTCACTTCGAAACACAATGAAGTGAATGCAGGTCGTTCCCCTTTTTCAAACGGGAACCCCTCATATTATCTGGGTGAAATGCTAATTTATTCCCTCAATGATCATCTCAGTGAAAATTGGGTCACTAAACTATTGTTTAAAAAAAAATCAGTCATTGAATTATAAAAATTTGTCAATTACATCCCTAATGTTATATTAAAAGCTAATATATTCAATATTCCGTCAATTTAAGTCATGTTACTTGCATGTGATATACATTGGAGGGTAGATTGATAGTTTTTTGTAAAGAAATAGTGTACGAAGTTAACTTTGGAGGGTAAATTGGTAGTTTTTCATAAGAAATAGTGTAAGTTAACTTTGGAGGGTAAATTAGACGTTAAACTCGCAACATATATGAAATTTTAGGAGCTTATAGGCGAGATATGATATGTGTTTAGGATGAGATTAATTCAGACATTTTAACATAAAGATTATCATCCAACTCTACCATAGATTGGAGGATCCCCAATGACCCTGTATTTTTGAGCCATCTTCACTTCAAAACACGATAAAGTGAATGTGGTTTGTTCCCCTTTTTTACATGGGAAACCTTCATATTATCTATATGAGGAATACCACTAAACTATAACCCTAAATGGCAGATCAACCTCTATTTTGGATTCTTTTAGAAACCCTAATTTTTTTATTTTTTATTTTGTCAAAGGCAACTCATTAAATGGAAGTCAAGTATTGAAATGTCCGAAATAACCCCAAACACAAATCACTTATTTATGGAACACTTAATGGAAAATAAGATTTAATATGATATTATTGTGACTAGCTTATTGTGTGATTAGCCCAAAATCTAACTTTTCTATCTACATTAAAGGGGAGATGTGGGCTTAGCCTCACATTGGATCAACAATAATGTGGTTCAAATTCGTTTTTGGCGAAAATTGAATTTAAAACTTCTTACTTACGAGTGAAAATGAATACTAGTAGACCATAATACTAATTAGCAATAATGTAAAAATATTGTTGTCTATCGAAAATCAACCTAGAGTTCACAAATTTAGCGTGTGGCGAATTATCCTAACAGTGACGGCATGCATGTCCAACCTACTGCGTTTCAGTATTTTAATCTTCTTTCTTCCCGACGGTGTGAATTAAATGATCTAACTACTATTTTTGTTGAGTAGCAATTAGAAAGCGAAAGTGCGCGCTTTTTTGCATGCCTGGCTCTGCGCTTATACATAACCCCCATACTCTGTGAGTCTGACCTCTCTTACTCGTTCTTCTTCTTCTTCTTCTTCTTCCTCCACATTGACCCTCCTCTCCCAATCCCCCAAAACCCACTCTGAATCTCTCTCTCTCTTAAAGTTGTTCTCTTTAAATCACCATCAGTTTTATTGAGAGAAAAGATGGGAGTAAGTTTAACTTGTCGTCATTGTCACGGCTCAATATTTCACGTACCCTTCTCTTAGGGACTTCAGTTTTCTTCTGTAATAGATAATTTTGTTTGTCCACCTCTACTAATGTGCTTACATACTGCTTTGCAGGAACCGCTTGACCCATCCTCACTTGTTTCCGATGAGCTGTCGATCATTGCTAACAGGCTGCGGGCGATGGTAGTTTCTGAGGTATATGTATTTTCTGTCTTTTTGGATTTAATTGATATTACTCTAAGGACGTACATGTTAGAACGGAGATTTAATCCTAATGGTTTTGTAATATTCAAATGTTATATCATGTGATCACAGATCAGATTTGTTTTTTATTCCTAGGTCCCTAAGCTTAGCTCCGCTGCCGAGTACTTCTTTAAAATGGGAGTGGAAGGAAAGAGGTTTCGTTCCACGGTAATATAAACGGATATTTAGTCCCAACCTTGTACTTTCTTGTGATTGTCGTCAAGGTTAAAAGTTGCTCAATAGGTTTATTCTACATGCCGCAGGTCTTATTGCTGATGTCAACCGCGTTGAATATCACTGTACCTGAACCTCCTACGGAGCTGCAAGAGGCTTTGTCAACAGAGCTACGCGCAATGCATGTAACTGTACCTGAACCGCCTACGGAGCTGCAAGAGGCTTTGTCAACAGAGCTACGCGCAATGCATATAACTGTACCTGAACCTCCTACGGAGCTGCAAGAGGCTTTGTCAACAGAGCTACGTGCAAGGCATACCACTGTACCTGAACCTCCTACGGAACTGCAGGAGGCTTTGTCAACAGAGCTACGCGCAAGGCAACAACGTATAGCAGAAATCACAGAGATGTTTCATGTTAGTTATATCTTTGCTAATGATCTTGTTGCTGTCGCTTTATTTTATTATATACTACATAATATTAGAAAAATATCATTTCTAATGTACTAATAACGTTCATTGCCTATAAGGTGGCAAGCCTTCTACACGATGATGTATTGGATGATGCAGACACAAGGCGTGGTGTTGGTTCAGTAAATCGTGAAATGGGAAATAAGGTGTGCTTTTGGTTCCTTTAAATTGGTCAATTTTTTCCCTTGTTTTCTTTCCGGTATTAATAATGATTCTGCACTGGGAACATACAGAGTTAGGAAAGGGTTTTGTATTATATGATAGTTACTCTTCTTTCTATCGTTGAATGCAGTTGGCTGTTTTAGCAGGGGATTTTCTGCTTTCCCGAGCCTGTGTCGCACTTGCCTCCTTGAGAAGCACAGAGGTACGGATGAATTATTATGCACTAGTGTACTGAGATGAGCAATAGCACTGCAGCCCCCTCGGGCAATTGGACCCAGGGCAAACCCGATGGAGAAGTCAAGCAATAATCGTCTAACTCAACATCCTGCTTATGTGACGTCATTCACAATTTAAATTATTAAAAAAATATTGAAATTACAAAAAAACTACATTTCAATATTTTTAATTATTTTTAACCAATCTTTTATTATTATTATCCAAAATTAAAAATAAGATTCTCTTTTATTATTTTATAAAATAAGAAAATACTAATATTTTAATATGAATTGTTTGGGCTATTAAGTTTAGGGATGGAGATGCACTTGAGCAGTTGCTGTTCATTTAAAGGGATTGAATTGCGTATTGCCCAAGGGATCTTCCTACACTGGATGTGCTCTAAGTCCCTTAATGACAGGGATTTGGGGCTTTGTAATGGCTTATTACTTTTAGCACGTTTCAATGTTCCATGTCATTTGAGCTACAATGAAGGATGACGGAGCAAAAATAAAGTATCTTAAGACCAAATACGAGAGAGCAAAACCCCTGATATATTTTATTCAATCAAAATTTCCAGCTCCTTATCTTATCAAGCAAGTGAGTTAGTTTTGTTTTTGCCTCCCCCTTCCTTCTTGTGCACTTACACTCTGACAATGATCACCATTATCATCCACCAGTGAAGTATAAAAGTGATCTGCCTGAAATTTCAGCAAGTCAGGACAGGGTTCCCATACATATTCATAGCTGTGATCCCAATTATCACAAACAGTTGAATGTGGGTTCACTCAAGTTGTTTTAACATGTTTTTGTATCATTTTTGTGCATTTGTAGGTTGTATCATTAATGTCAAGGGTGGTTGAGCATCTTGTGACAGGTGAAACCATGCAAATGACTACCACATCTGATCAACGCTTTAGGTACACTGCTCTGCTGCTTCTGTCATGTGTACATTTTTTGTTTGACGTAGTAAACTACTTTTTGTTATAAAATTATAGCTATAGGCGTGGCATTATTAGGTTGGGATTTGGCTTGTCTTGCCTCTTGGCTTGTATATGGTAAGGCTTATCTTTATAGCTCTTTTTAACATAAAAGTATTTCTTGAATAATGCTATATAGGGATGAGAAGCGGATTATATAGAGAAGAAACAAGTTGGGGGTAGTTAGGCCATTTCCAAGCGAACGGTCCAGAGGGTCAGAGGGCTCGTGGAATCTGAGAGGGTCCCACGGAATCTGAAAGGGCTGACCAGAAAAATCATATTCTTGTCGGTTATATCCAACAGGAATCCTTAAGCTAAAATTCAAATGCAACGGCTAGCTGACGTCAGCTAGCCGTTCCATTTGATTTTTTTTTTTTTTTTTTACAGTTTTATTATTATTTTTTATTTACAAAATTTTTCCTATAACTTCTATTTCACAAAATTTGTTTCATTTTATTTTAAATTCTATTTTTTTTTCCTATAACTTTTATTTCACAAAATTTGTTTCATATTTTTTTTAAATTATATTTTTTTTTTCTATAACTTCCTAAGCCATTATACAACATTAAATTAAATTAAGTAACATGAAACAACATTAAAAGAAAAATTCAAATCCAACGGCTAGCTGATGTTACTTAGGCGTTGAATTTGAATTTAAGTTGTAGTTTTTAAATAATAAATTATGTTTGGCCTTGTGGCCCTTTGGCCCTCGGTTGGAGACGGTTTTTTGTGACAGGGCTAAAACGAGCCCTATGACCCTTTGGCCCTTAGTTGAAGACGGAGGCAAATACGGCCCTGTACTGTTTATTAAAATATTAATTTCTTGGAGGGCTAGAGGGCTAAAACGAGCCATCTGGCCAACTCTTGGTTGGAGATGGCCTTAGGGCATCTCTAACCGATCCGGCCATAGGGCTAAAAATAGCCAAAAATGACATGAAAACAGTCTTCAACTGAGGGCTAGGCCAAAGGGCTCGTGGGCCCCACCGGGCCAAAAACACCAAATTCGGCCAACCGGCTGGCCCAAAGGAGCCAACCAGCTAGCCCCGAACCAGCCCATTTTTTGAACCCCAACAGCTACCTAGAGTCAACATGACGGCAGGTGACCGTTGGATTTGAAATTTTTTTTTTCCAGGCAAAATTTCAAAAAAAATTATTTAAAAATTCCCATTTTTACCTATAAATACCTAAGTCATTCATACACCATTTCTCACATAGTTTTTAAATTTAAGTTGTTGTAGTCTTTAAATTGAAATAATAAATTATGTTTGGCCTATGACCCTTTGGCCCTCTCGGTTGGAAATGGATTTTTGTCATAGGGCTATATGACCCTTTGGCCCCTCGGTTGGAGATGGTAAGAAATATCACATAGCACTGCTCATTAAAATATTAATTTCTTGAAAGGCTATAGGGCTAAAGGGAGCCCTCTGACCCTCATTCGGTTGGAGATGTCCTTACAACTTACAACGAAGTGTGTTGTCGTGAAAGAGAGTGGAAGTGTGAGAAACAAACTAGGCATGCATAACTCATACTCGAAATTCTCAATCTTCCATTTTCAAAAGCTTCAATTAGTTGAGTGTGGGAAAATATTTGTTGATGTTATGTATTTACACGCATTTTTTTTCTTATGATGTCTTGTTCCGGGTTTCCTTAAGATTTAAGTTTTTCTAATTATGAGAAAATTTGGTATTCATTGTAGCATGGAATATTATATGCAAAAGACTTATTACAAGACTGCATCACTGATTTCAAATAGTTGCAAATCAGTTGCCGTTCTAGCTGGGCATCCAACCGAAGTTGCTGCGTTAGCTTATGAATATGGAAAAAATCTGGTTCGTAAACTCTTGGAATTCTTTTGTCTAATATTCTTGGAACTCTAAGATGTTTAATATTCATGTTCCAAACAGAAGCACACATAGAGAAAGAAAAAATAATGACAACAATAATTATATGACTTTCCTGCTAGAGCTCAAACAATGGATACTTTCTGATGGTTTTTTTACGTGCATGTATGGATTGATGGGTCGATGTGCATGCGTGTGTATCAAGCTGACTAATTTTTTTCTCTCAGGGATTGGCATTTCAATTAATAGATGATGTCCTTGATTTTACGGGCACATCAGCTTCACTTGGAAAGGGATCTTTATCTGACATCCGCCATGTAAGTGTTGATTGACAACGGGATATTTCAATTCATAGTAAATTGAGAAAGATGCTCACTATTCTAATCCCATGCCGCTATGTTTTCGATTTTCATTCGTCATAATTTTTTGCAACCATATAATCGTTTTGTAGGGCATTGTAACTGCTCCAATGTTGTTTGCCATGGAAGAGTTTCCTCAGTTGCGTACAGTTGTTGAACAGGGCCTTGATAACAACCCTGCAAATATTGAACTCGTAAGTATGTATTGTTTCATTAAGTGCCGGTCTGGGCCACTTTGGCATTGTTTCAAAGAAAATGCCCGTCTAAATGTTTCTGTCATCTTTAGAAAATGTTTCTGTTTTCTATGTTTAGCCTCTCACTAAATGTCCGACTCTAACCAATATTGTTCATGAAATTTCATCAATGAGAGGTGAACAACAGAAAGTAGAAACAGTTTTTTTTTTTTTTTTTTAAGTGAATATAAATAGTTTAATGCAGTTGTCACAGTTTTATTAGATTCAATTATTATTATTATTGGTTTTCATGGTATATTTCTACAGGCTCTCAACTACCTCGGTAGGAGCCGTGGAATACGTAAGACAAGGGAGCTAGCCACAAAACATGCAAACCTTGCCGCAGCAGCAATCAAATCTCTGCCCAAGAGCGAAGACGAGAATGTCAGAAAATCGAGGACGGCACTCATAGATCTCACCCAGGTAGTCATTACAGGAACCAAGAAAAGGGACGCCCCTTCTTGATTCATTCAAAGCAATGTATTAAAAGGCGAAGGCATAGGAAAATGTGAGGCGTCTCATGGATAGTCCCATCTAGGCATGAGGCATGAGGCGAAGCCTCATGGTACCTAAGATTTTATTATATATTATATATAATTATATTTATAAAATATAATACTTTGTAAAACAAATATAATTATAACTAAATCAAATATAATATCATCTTCTTCATTACTTAGAAACTATGTCATATAGTCTTAAAATGTTGTAATTATTTTATTTTATTGTAAGCAATTATAGAGAACTTCAAGGGAAATAAGACTGGGTGGTCACAATTATAGGGAATTTCAATGAAAATAAAGGCTAAATTTTGCAATTATAGGCAACTCAAAGGAAATAAATGCTGAGTGGAGCAATTCTAGGGAATAAAGGCTGAATTTTGTTGGAATGTTATGAGAATATCCATAAAAATATGCTTATCTATAAATAATAAACACAAAAAGAAACAAAAAGATGTTTATCTATCTATCTATCTAATAAATAATATAAAAAATAAAGGTGAATAAAAAAAGATAGTGGGATAATAAATGTCAAGCAAAGTGGGGACTATTTAAATTTTAAAGAGAAAAAAAATATTGAAAAAAGAAAAGTCAGGAGAAAAGAAAGCCCTCCTCGTTGGAAGTCAGCTTTTGGGCACAACTTTGGTTTGGGTATTTTTACCAAATAAAAAACAAAAAATAAGAAAAAAAGAACGCCTGGATGCCCTGAGGTGCTCTCCAGCGACGCCTTGTGCACACCTGGACAATAGAGGCGGCAAGCTACCCGCCCAGCCTTCGAGGCCGTCTAGACGCTCCCCGAGGCGAGCCTTTTGAAACACTGATAAATAAACATGGGCGTGCTTGGGGACAAAATGATGTGCGGGAATTGTTTCCTTTTAGATTTTCATCCACCCGTGGTAGTTTTTCAATCCAACTCAAGATTAGCTCCTTCCTACTAGATTGCTTACTTCAAGTGGGAAAGACCAGCTCAGACCAGCACTTCTTCACCTCCAGAGACTTGGGTTCAACGACCTAATTTCCCTGGCCTACCATGACCCTGTGCTGCCGGTTTCCAATGTAGAGACGACATTGGTTCCCAAGTTGGAGTACTTGGAGGGTCTGGGATTCCTAAGGGAGGAGACTCTGGGGATGGTGCTCAGGTGCCCTGGATTGCTGACCTTCAGCATTAAGAACAACTTCAAGCCAAAATTCGAGTACTTTTCGGTAGAGATGGGGAAAGGTTTGGAGGAGTTGAAGGGTTTCCACATCATTTTACGTTTAGTTTGGAGAAGAGGATAAGGCCGAGCCACATGGAGGTTGTGGAGAGGGGAGTGGAAGTGCCTTTGCCATTGATGCTTAAGAGCACTGATGAGGAGTTTAGGGAGCTGCTCAGGGAATTAGGGGGTGGGGGATGAGCACTGAGCACTGCCAATTTAATCTCTCACTTTCTTTGTTTGCTATTAAGTTTCCGACTCTGTACATTTTATTGTACAAGGTTATCTCAAATATATAGTTTCTTCTGTAAATCGTTTGGTTAAGAGCAGTTATCATGCACCTAAGATAATGTGTTTGATTCTCCCTTCTTGACATCGCTTGTTATTATAATGAAGGCATTTGCTAAAATTTTATTCATGTTTACTGGGATCGTCATGAGTCTGAGCATTCAATAGTAACGAGTGGAAAATTGTACAATGGTTTAGTAGCGAGAAACTGAAAATCCTCAAAATATCTGATTTCTTTTCGCACAAGTCTTAGCAGTTGGTAGCAACTAACCAAAAGCTATACACGTTTTGAGTAGCTAGTAATTGAAAATCGAACTATTCGATTGACTTTTGCGGAGTAATGGAAATCGATCACGAGTCATAGTAATAACTTCATTTAATGAAAATGACACAAAGTTTCGATGAGAAGGGCTTCTCCAAACTGCTGTAACTATTTCTAGAAGTGAGCAATTTCGCTATTCCTACAACTAAACAATGTCACTATTTCTAAAACTGAACATTGTCAATATAGAACTAAACACTCCAACTATTTCTTGACCTGAACACTGTCATTGCAACCATTTCTAGAACTGAACACTGTCACAACAACCATTTCTAGAACTGAACATTACCACTGCAATCATTTCTAGAACTGAACATTGCCACTACAACTATTTATAAAACTGAACATTGCCACTACAACTATTTATAGAATTGGACAGTGCCACTATTTATAGAATTGCATACTGCCCTATTTTTAGAATAAAATCTAAAAGTATCAATTTTCAGGGAGCACTTACATGGAAAGAAAACCCATGAGGAGAGGATTAAACTTCTCTCTTGGGTCGAGGCCCAATTATGTCAGATAAGTAAAAAATAGGCAAAAGTAACCGAAAAACACCACCTTTGAAGAGCTTGATCTCCCTGAACATTGAGTTTCAAAATGTGGTTCTTGTATTACAAGAAAGAGGGTGTCGATACGAACTCATGACCTTTAACTTTGTGTGAATTCGTAACCATATGAGAGATTTACGAAGAATCTATGATTGGAAGGAAGAAAATGAAAGAATTTTGTCCTAACCATAAAATAAAATTATTAAAGTGCTTTTGATTAAAATTTAACGTTTTGAAGTCATTTTCATTAATTTCTATTTATGGAAACAACCCTTCTTCAACCCTTTTCCTTAAACCCTGATACAATCCTTTCAAAATAATTGCAATTTTTGCTGACTTAGCACTTAAAACCTCTAAAGAAATATTCAATTATTTAGCAATTACGTATGACCAAACCCTCAAGTAGCAATTAGAAAGCGAGAGTGCGCGTTTTTAGTACATGGCTGCCTCTGCGTTTGGCCGTCGTCATTTCGTCATTTTCCTTACTTCTTTAGAGAGAGAGAACATGGCTGTGGCGCTTACACATAACCCCTATTATTTCCTTCTTCTTCTTCCACTTTGACACTCCTCTCCCAACCTCCCAAAACCCACTCTGAATCTCCCTCTCTCTGTGTTAAAGTTCGTTCCTTTAAATCGCTATCAGTTTTATTGAGAGAGAAGCAAGGGAAAAAGTATGTTATTTTCTCGGGGATTTTCTCGGATTCAAAGAAGCAGCTTCAATGGGTTGTGTCGGTGTTTGCTTTCCCATCGCCGGGACCCGCAACAGTTCGTCGCCGCCAGCGCTTACTCTCAATTGCTGAGTGATTCGACCCAGAAGGTAATTTTGCTCTATAAATCTCTTAGAGATTGAAAGTTTTGTGAATGTGTTTGTATTATGTTATGTTTCAGGGTTTTGATTGGTTGTGTGTTGGTAGATTATGGGTTGCAGAGAATTTATTTCGTGGGGATTGCCGCTGGTTTTCTATGGTTCCAGGCACCAAATTCACCATCAAAGCAGCTCCATGGTTGAGGTGAGGTTTTTGGGTATTCACATTTTTGGTTATTTTTTTGTTTTCCCACATGCTCATTTGATATTTCAATGCCAAATGTATGAAAGCACGAAAATTTCGAGTTACCCGAGTGTTCGTTCGTTTGTTTTTAGTTTGTTTATGTGAGATCAGCCTCTGGATCAAAATGTACGAGTTGTTTATTGTTGCTTATGGCACAAATGCAAAGATGGGAGTAAGTTTAACTTGTCGTCGTAGTCAAGGCTCAAAATTTCATGTACCCTTCTCTTAGGGACTTTAGTTTTCTTTTGTAATAGATAATTTTGTTTGTCCACCTCTATAATGTGCTTACATACTGCCTTGCAGGAACCGCTTGACCCATTCTCGCTTGTTTCCGATGAGCTGTCGATTATTGCAAACAGGTTGCGGGCAATGGTAGTTGCTGAGGTATATCTATTTTCTGTCTCATTGGATTTAATTGATATTACTCTGAGGACATACATGTTAGAAACTGAGATTTGATCCTAATGGTCTCGTAAGATTCAAATGTTATATCATTGATCATAGATCAGATTTGTTTTCTATTCCCAGGTCCCTAAGCTTGCCTCTGCTGCTGAGCACTTCTTTAAAATGGGAGTGGAAGGAAAGAGGTTTCGTCCCACGGTAATATATTAGTACTAATCCAATTCATTATTTCACTTTCTCTGTTTCGCAAAGATGCTGTATACTGGATATTTTCTTGTATATATCATTTAGTAATTTGCCTTCCGTCTCTAAATTCAATATTTGCACATCATGCTGTTTGGAGAAGTCAGTGGAATATATATGTAATTCGTCATTCCAACCTTATATTTTCAAGAATTATGATTGTCGTCAAGGTTAAAAGTTGCTCAGTAGATTTATTCTATTATTTCTATATGCAGGTCTTATTGTTGATGTCAACCGCTTTGAATATCACTGTACCTGAACCTCCTACGGAACTGCAAGAGGCTTTGTCAACAGAGCTACGCGCAAGGCAACAATGTATAGCAGAAGTGACAGAGATGATTCATGTTAGTTGTATCATTCTTAATGATTTTGTTGCTATCGCTTTATTTTATTATATGCTACATATTATTGGAAAAATATCATTTGTAATGTACTAATAACATTCATTGCCTGTAGGGATTCCCTAGACCAATTTATTCGTGTCGTTCCAAAACTGTTTTTTAATGGCTTGTTTAAAATTCTCTCTGAGGTGCATTTGCTTGAATTATAACTCCTTTTTCCTCCAAAATTTGTGGCATAAGCATTACATGTATTATCTTACCTTTCCACCCCTGCAACTTATCTACAGTAATATTATTAAGTTAGCATGTACTTATCAGTAAATTTCTATTAAGAATCTAGTTACACTTGATAGGAATGAAATGTCTTATAATGCTTCATGAGTAAATTGTTGACATTGAGGATATGATATTTCTCTCAGGATTTGAAGCCTAAAAAAGGTTCTAACGTAATTATTTTCATTTGTCAGGTGGCAAGCCTTCTACATGATGATGTATTGGATGATGCAGACACAAGGCGTGGTGTTGGTTCATTAAATTGTATAATGGGAAATAAGGTGTGCTTTTGGTTCCTTTAAATTGGTCAAATTGCCTTTTTGCTTATAAGAATATAATTTATTTTGACGCTTCTCTTCTTATCTTTTCAAAAGTTATTTATATTTTAATCAAAAGTATAGGGATGAATGTGTTTGTTGGAGTTTCAGAGAGTTTCCATATGCATCACATTAAGCATTTAAACAAGGCATGTATCATGTTCTAGTCGTTGGATGAAAATCAAACAATTAATACGATAAAGGCTTAGAACATGAGAGAACAGTGTGTTTCCTACTAACCCCTATTTTTATGCAACACGGGACAACATGATATGTTCCTATTAGAGCTTATTTTGATGCCTAAAAGGGACTGGGGAAGGGTGGCTAAATAATTTGTTCATTACTTTCCACCCTATGCAGATAGTTACCGTACATGGCTGCTGCTGATACCCCTCCCGCTGAATGATATTAATTCTTGCCAAGTATTGAACATTTTAATAGAATGTGAGATGGAGTGCCGTATTATATCAATTTTTCCCATTTTTTCTTTCCGTTATTACTAATGATTCTGCATTGGGAACATACAGAGTTATGAAATATGATATGATAGTTACTCTTCTTTCCATTATTGAATGCAGTTAGCTGTTTTAGCAGGGGATTTTCTGCTTTCCCGAGCATGTGTCGCACTTGCCTCCTTGAGAAACACAGAGGTACGAATGAATTATTATGCACTAGTGTACTGAGATGAGCAAATAGCACGTGGGAGTATATTTCATGCTTTCTGGCTCATCTTGTTTTTAGTATTAGGGATGTGAGAGACTTGGCCACAAAAGTCCACATATTCGATATGCTGTGCTGGGACCCTATTAGAGTAGTTGTATTTCATCCTCATATCAAAAGTGTGTTAATTATATTTAATGCATCTTGACTAGGAAGTTTCTTTGGTGGGGTCAGGCTGCAGAGGGGTGGGGGTGGGGAGGGAGTGTTGTAAGTCTCTTCATGACAGGGATTTGGGGTTCACTTTGCAATTGTATATTACCAGAGTCCATACTATCTTCTGGGTCCACCACGAAGCACCTACTTATTACTTTTAGTACGTTGCAATGTTCCACGTCATGTAGGCTACTATGAAGGATGATGGAGCAAAAATAAAGTATCTTAAGGCCAACCAAGTAATACAAGAGAGCAAAACCCCTGATAGATTTTATTCAATCAAATGTGCCAGCTCCTTATCTTGTCAAGCAAGTCAGTTAATTTTGTTTTTGCCTCCCCCTTCCTTCTTGTGCACTTTTACTCTTGTGGATAAAGTACCGAATCAATTTTTTCATCACCAAACATGACAATCATCATTCATCACCATCATCATCCATCAGTAAAGTATGAAGGTGATCTGCCTGAAATTTTAGCAAGTCAGGACGTGGATCCCATACCTATTCATAGTTATATTCCCAAGTATCACAGACAGAAGGATGTGCTTTCACTTTAGTTGTTTTAACATATTTTTGCATCATTTTTGTGCATTTGTAGGTTGTATCATTACTGTCAACAGTTGTTGAGCATCTTGTGACAGGTGAAACCATGCAAATGACTACCACATCTGATCAACGTTGTAGGTACACTGCTCTGCTGCTTCTGTCATATGTGTACATTTTTGTTTTAGTTAGTAAACTACTATGTTATAAAAGTATATATTAGGTTGGGATTTGGCTTGTCTCGTCTTGTATATAGTAGGGCTCGTCTTTATATCTCTTTTTTTACATAGAGTATTTCTTTAATAATGCCACGTAGGGATGGGAATTGGGGATTATATAGAGAAGAAACAAGTTGGGGGTTGTTACAACTTACAACGAAATGTGTTGTATTGAAAAGAGAGCGGAAGTGTGAGAAACGAATTACGCATGCATAACTCATACTCAAAATACTCAAATCTTCCATTTTCAAAAGCTTCATTTAGTTGAGTGTGAGCAAATCATTGTTGATATTATGTAAATAAGCGCACAGTTTTTTTGTTATTTGATATCTTGATTAGGGTTTCTTTAAGATTTAAGGTTTTCTAATTATGATAAAATTTGGTATTCATTGCAGCATGGAATATTATATACAAAAGACTTATTACAAGACTGCATCATTGATTTCAAATAGTTGCAAAGCAATTGCCATTCTTGCTGGGCATACAACCGAAGTTGCTATGTTGGCTTATGAGTATGGAAAAAATCTGGTTTGTAAACTCTTGGAATTCTTTTGTCTAATACTCTTGACGAGCAAGCTTAATTCTAAGATATTTTTATGAGTTTAATAGTCAGGTTCCAAACAGAAGCACATATAGAGAAATAAAAATAACGATAACAAGAATTATATAACTTTCCTGCTAGAGCTCAAACAATGGACACTTTCTGATGGTTTTTTTACATGCATGTAGGATTGATGAGTCAATGTGCTTGCATGTGTATCAAGCTGACTAATTTTTTTCCCTCAGGGATTGGCATTTCAATTAATAGATGACGTTCTTGATTTTATGGGCACATCAGCTTCACTTGGAAAGGGCTCTTTATCTGACATCCGCCATGTAAGTGTTGGTTGGTAATGGGATATTTCTATGTTTGAACACATGAGATTTGTCTCTCTTGTCCGTTACTGATCTAGGTGCATCTCATGGCTGAGTTTGGTAGCTTAAAGTGAGAGTATTATCTGTGTCTGTCAGCCTCAAAGTTGGTTTTGGTTGCTCTAATTTTCCTATAACACAGTTCATTTTTTTATTATCATTCTTTCGTTTCTTTCCATATTGGCATGCTCAACAAGCTTGCTTGCATTTGCTATGAAAAAAATGCACGGTATACTTGACCTTAAGAAATTATGTAGTTCATGGCCAGCATTTCTCTGTTTAGCGTGTTGAAACCAAGTCTCACTTTTCAATTCATAGTAAGTTGAGAGAAATCCTCAACTATTCTAATCCCATGCTGCTATGTTTTCAACTTTCATGATTAAGAGCCCACTTACTTTTTCGGTTATTGCCATAATTTTTTGAAACCATATAATCGTTTTGTAGGGCATCATAACTGCTCCAATATTGTTTGCCATGGAAGAGTTTCCTCAGTTGCGTACAGTTGTTGAACAGGGCCTTGATAACAACCCTGCAAATATTGAACTCGTAAGTTTGCATTGTTTCATTAAGTGCCGGTCTGGGCTACTTTGGCATTGTTCCAAAGAAAACTCCCATCTAAACCCGTTTCTGCCATCCAGCTTTGAAAAATGTTTCTGTTTTATATTTTTCGCCTCTCATTAAATGTCCAACTCTTAACGAATATTGTTCATGAAATTTCATTAACGAGAGGTGAAAAACAGAAAATAGAAACGGTTTTTAAGCGAGTATAAATAGTTTAATGCAGTCATCTCAGTTTTATTAGATTCAATTCTTGTTATTGGTTTTCATGGTATAAATCTACAGGCTCTCGACTACCTAGGTAGGAGCCGTGGAATACATATGACAAGGGAGCTAGCCACAAAACATGCAAACCTTGCTGCAGCAGCAATCGAATCTCTGCCCGAGAGCGAAGACGAGAATGTCAGAAAATCAAGGAGGGCACTCCTAGATCTCACCCAGGTAGTCATTACCAGAACCAAATGATGGAGAATATCTGCACCATATTGACTTAATAATGTGTTGAAGTTCAGTTATTGAACTTCATTGTCCCTGTAATACGAGGGACGAGTCCATTTTCTTCGTCATATTCTTTCAACCATTTCGTTTTCTTTTCCAAAAAATTTCCCGTAGACTACATTTCGTTTAGTAAAATTTTGACACACATCCTTCATTGTGTACATTAAACTCTGGAGTAATTGAAGACATCACACATAACTCCGCCGGATTCTGGTCAAATGATGTAATTGGATCGTATTCGCTTGGCTTCAAGAGTGAAGCTAGTAGTGACTTTCATCTCTGATTTCGGCTGTTCGGAGGATGCTCGTACTGTTTGCATTGCCTCTCAGAGTACCGAACGAAAATGGCATGCAGAATAGGTAGAAAATTAAGGGAAAAGGGACATGACGACATCACCTAAGGCTATGAGAAAATGGTGTTACACAAACGGAGTAAAATGCCCGCCGGCCAACCACCACAATGCATGCGCATACGTTAGTAGCGGTGTACTCATGTCAAATAGCTAATTCCTCCATACAGGGGGATTCGTGTGTAGTTATAAACAAGGTCCGTCTGCTGTTGAAGAAAATTGAATAGGAGTGCGATTTTCTCAACATGTCTTAACCTCCGTTACAGACTGGAGTTTGAATGAAAGTCAAAAGGGGCCGTTTAGGATTCAAAATTATATTCCAAAAATTTTGTTTCTGCACTCAAAAATAAAATATACAGATACAAGGGGACTGTTTAGGATTCAAAATTATATTCCAAAAATTTGTTTCAACACTCGAAAATAAATATACAGATAAAAAACCAAGCACAGTTAATCGAGCAAACTAATGTACATATTTCCACAAGAATACTAGCCGAGCTATCTTACAAAGTTGTTCATATGCTTATTCTTCACTTGCAACCTTGGAGTCAAAAAATGAGTTCAAAAGGCAAGAATAATTCACACATCCACTAAATATTGAATACATCTTGGGAGATAAACACGGCCCATGCATCCTACAATTCCACATGATTAATTACTTGTCAGAATGATTGGAGTTAATTAATTCATAACTTTTTGAAAGTTTTTAAAATGATTGAAATCGCTTTTGATGAAAATGTTTTTGGAACCAATTCTTAGTAAAAATAAAAGTGAATCTTGTAAAAACACTTAAAGTGCTTCTTGGAAGAAGCACATAATTGGTGCTTCTTCCAAGAAGCCATTCAAGTACTTTTGGAACTTAAAAACATTTTCTCTTAAAGAGTTTTCAATCATTTTAAAAACACTTCCAAAGAAACCCTAAATTCTTTGTTAATCATTAGGTTTAGTAATTTGGAATGCAATGGAACTTTATTGCTTTTCAAGAAGTACAAAGGAAGGTGTGACGACTTCCTTTGTAGTGTCAATAACAATTTCCCATAGATAACAAAAACATTTATTTACCTGGAGGATGGCGAAGGCCCTTTCAGCAATATATTTGTGAGCAGGTGTTGCTCCTCTTTGTTGCAGTTTGTCTGGATGGAGGCACAGCCTTGCTTTCTGATACGCTTTCTTCACCTGTGAACTTTCTATTAGGCTTGTCAAAGGAACTGCATACCATCCACTCTTGGGCCATACAATCTGATCACCAGCCAACACCACATAAAACCAAAACAAACCGTGTAACATTAATTATGCGAACTTGATCCTCCTTGCAGACCAATCACATTCGATCCGCATGAAAAAACTTATGCGCTTTCAATAAGTTACGTATTTGCATGGAGGGAGAAATAAAATCTTTGTCGATAAGAAGCCAAGCAGCATTCGTCGAAGTAAAAACCTCAAGATTTTTACTTACATGGTGTAGTGTCGAAAGCAGCATACGAATGTTGGATTCCTTGCCAGCCGACCATAACCTTATGTCTTCATCCAAGAGCTCCAAGTCCATCTGTATATATATAGAGAAGGCATTGCTCAAACTTATTTTGTTATAATTATTCGTACAAAATTTATGCATGCAAGAAGAGAAAGCTTACATCTTTTTCTGAAGGTTTCTTTTCCTCTTCAGTTATCCCTGTCCTTTCCTCTTCTTCCTGCCAAACAAGTCGATATCGGAAAATGACGATATATATAATACACACACACACACACGTAGAACATTTTGGGCTGCATGCCTTCAAAATTTACCTCTGGAGATGGAGTCGTTTCAAGCAGTAGTTCATCTCTTTGCTGGTGATATGAGTACTCATCCACATTAGGCCTACCTAAATGATTCATATCAAACGCACACAGTACAGTTATTACTCATGCATAAAAGTTTCAAGGTTTAGGGTTTAGGGTTTCGGGTTCACTTTAGAGACTAACAAAAATCACCTTCATCCATTTCAACAGACTGCTGATTGGTCCCTTCTTTCTCGGAATTACTATGTGTTTGGAACTTCTCTTTAGCCCATGCAATCGCTTCTTCAATACCAACTGCTTCTTCTCTTTGCTGATCAGAATTGATCTCAATCACATAAGAGCTCATCACTTCATCGTCATTATTATCTTCTTCTTTTTCTTCTTGTTCCAATACTCCCACTTCTTTCTCTCGCAAAACCCGATCCCAAATCCCGGATTTAATCTCATGTTCTTGGCAGAGCGAAGAGACTGCTGAAGATGGTGAGAGGAGCTCCAGATCATCCGCAAATTGCTTGACGCTTCGACACGAACTGGGTCCAGGACTCATGGTTTCTGGGGACGAGACCTTCCTTGTGAATCCGAAATTACTGGAGCTTCTGAACTTTTCATCATATAATTTCTCCAGGACTTGGTTTTCAGTGAAGGAAAGAGGATTGCAACGCAGAGCTGTCGTGCCTTGTTTCTTTGGATGTTCCTTGGTTGGCTTCATGGTTGATGAGTTCCATCTACATGGCACATTTAGTGGTCTGTGGCAACCCAGAATTTGTTGAGTTGAGAAACTCATTAATAATTGGATTGCTAAAATTTTTGAAAGATGAATCTAATCTTAATCTTATGACTGAGTAATGCCAGAAATGCCGCGTTTTTGTACTACTTCTGAATACTAAATTATGCATATAACTAACATCTAATACGAAAAAATTAGTAAAATTTTATTAACATGGTAAATACACATCGATTAATAGATCAAATAATATGGAAATATAACACGAAAATATACTGTCTTTATTATTTTCCTTTTGAGTAAGCAAAGTGCTTTTTACAAAACAATTAGTAGTGATGTCCAAGCGCTTTCCACTAAAGCACTTTTATCAACAAGGGAAAAATTAAATTACAATACTAATAATGATTCTGGAAAAAAATATAATAATATTTAAATTCCAAATGTTTTGGCCAAACACAGGATTTAATTCAAAATATTAGAATGGAAACTATGGGAAAAAACTCAAAAAATTTGGAAAGAAAATTCAGAAGGCTTCCATACCCTTCGAATATAACCAAATTGAAGGCAGAATGAACGCAAATATAAAGCAATGTTAAGGGTATAATCGTCAAGCTAAATAACAGCGGCAAAAACAGTTGGCCATACCGCGAAAGGACACAGTAACTGCAGTAAACTACCTGAGCTTTGAAGCGAAGGAGGAGAATGCCACGTCATCGCCGATGACCGGCCGGAGAGGACTCAGCTCCTCCGAGCTCAGCACCGACGACGAGTTCGACTTTGACTTCGTCTTCGAGTTCGGCCTCGACCGCTCTCTCGACATCCGCTGGCGTCCGTCGTCGTCCGATCCAAAAATATCACTATAAAACCGCTCGCTCCTCGACGGAATCCTAAACGCAGGCAAGCTTCGGTCTCTGTTCTCCGCCGTAAAGCAGAACTCCGGCGGCCGGAAGATCTCCTCGTAGAAGGAAGTCGAGCCCCCCGGGAATTGGCGCGGGAGGACGCTCCGCGGCGGCCCGCCGAATACATCCGCAAAGTCATCGGGTTCAAGCGTCATATGGGAGTCTTTGGCTGCTGCGGCCGCAAATACAGAGCGAGTGGAGGCATGCTCCGCGGAGCGCCGCCGCGGGAGTCCCGGCATTAATCCCATGCGCATGCGCCAGGACTCGTCCATCTTTTTCCGACGGATTAATGGGAGAAACTTGGAGAAGTATTGTGTGTGTATAGAAGAAGGAAGGAGAGATCATATGATATGATATCATATGAACAAAAGGAACTTTGTAACAAAGTTATCAACTTTTTTTTATTTTTTGAAAGGGGTTGGGTGGCGCCCACTAATTTCTTTATTTGATTAATGTGATAAGTTTTTGTGATGATTTGAAATGTTGATGATGGAATGTAATGTGTAAAGCATATAAATTTTTCAGTTTGTTGGGAACACAATTCGATACATAAATATCATAATAAAAATAATTGTAAATTTTTTTTTTTAATATTGAACCACTTATATTATAACATTTTGTACCGGACCGTATTCCAACACTGAAAAATCTCACGCATAACACATGCTCATTGCTTCTTTAGAAATCAGAGTAGAGTTTGGTTGATTTCGTAGAGAAAAATAATTTCCACTTATATATATATATTTGTACATATTTATTGTTTTTTCTTTAAATTATACAACTTAAAAGTAGAAAATAAATAGGTTAAAAAGAAGGGAAACAATAAAATTAAATTAAAAAAATGCAAAAGTCACTTCTTATGGGGTTTGCAATTCATTGCTTAATTTGTCCCCACAAGTATCGTGCAAGATCATTTTTTACCAAACTTTTTCTTTTTGGATTGTGGGTGAGTTTATCCTTGTGTTTGTTGAATCTCACTATTTTTGTACTTTCCCTAACCAAAAACATCTAGTTGGTAAGTAATTCCCTTTGCTAAAATAAATTAATTTCTAACTAATTAATATTAAGTAAGTGAAAATTTAGGATTTGGGTTTGTTGACATAGGTAGCTATCTAGCTTAGAAATAAAAATTTAAGTAGGAATTGTCTGTTTACGTCATTTATAAAACACATCTCACCAAAGAAATAATAAGATTTCATATATTATGGTTTCAACCGATTCCACACAACCCTACTGAATGTGAGAAGTATCCCAGTTAAAAAGTCATACCGAGGGCAATAGTAGTTGAGAATACATGCATGGTGGAAAGAACACTTTTGACTAAGCTAGTACAAAACTTGGTAGTATATTATAGCCCATGCATGCGCCAAGGTCCTAAAAGTGGCAATGTCAAAGTCTCAATTCGGTGTGTGAAGAGTGAACAAAACCCAATCATATCATACTACTTTCTTCTTAAAAGGTTGAACTACTATTGCTACTATTTGACCCCAAAAAATGAACTGCATTTAGTACTATGTGGCTTATATGCTTTATGCTGATAATTAAACAAAGGATTAATTTCAAAGTTAATTACCACTCAAGAGAGTCACTCAATACTGTGACTAATAATATTTCTCTTCATTTAGAAGTGAGAGATATTAAGTTTGGTTCTCGCCAAAGATGAATTTGAACCACATTATTATGGCTAGCTTAGAGTGAGACTTAACTCACTTCCTCATCCTTTTAGTGCAAATAATATCGTTTGTTAAAAAAAAAAATTACCACTCAAGAGAGGAAGAGAAGGGAAATTTAAAAGGAAAAAAGGATTTTTAAAACATAATTTATTAAAGGAAGTGAGAATGATTCAAAACTATTACAATAATATAAAAGAGGGGACGCAGGAATAAAAATCCAATATCCTATCCACTAGATCTCATGCAAAAAGAAAAAAGTTTCAAGTGTGAATAATTATTGACTAATATTTTTGTTTTTCTTATGAAAAAGAATCAAATAGTGAGTTCACCACTACAATCTATCATTTTGGAAGTCGAAAGACTTATAGAAGTATTTTAGCCTATTGTGTAATTTTAATATAAAAAATCGAATTCAGAACGTGACGTGTGAGAATGCATCAATTTCAACATCAAAGATTTGTTGTCATGTATGATTAAAAAAATATCAGTAACAGTGGATATAACGGAATAAAATAATCGAAGGAAATAAATCATGAAAAGCACTTTTGATGTCCCTTCTTTTACCTCTTTTTCCCCTTTTGCATTACGTAGGCCTTCAAACTAATAATTCTTGGTTCTTGTAGTGGTGTGCATTTCCTGCGAAATATTCCAAATTGATTTCCTTGGCCTGAGAATCTTTGCAAAATTAGACTTTTGGCCTCATGAGAGACTTTTGTTTGTTTAATTTGATAAGAACTATAGTCTACATATATGATTGAAAATAGACTTTTTCTACAATGCAGTTTATCGTATTTTATTTAATGCATACGTATCATTGATATTATTAATATCGTTGACAATTCATACTGCAAACTTACAGTTATCAATCGGTAATTGATATGATCGCAGGCATCTCATAATTTGATACGCGTTCACAATTTGTCTGTTTAGCATTATAATTGATGACACCGAAAAATCTATTTTCTCGTTTACCATCTAAAAAAATATAGGTGTATGATTTTCATGCTGTGTTGGGGAAGTAGGAGGCACTTAGTTACCTTAAATGCTACAGAATTACGCAATTAGGAACAAGTTAACTATGTTGTAAGTTGTAACCTCTTGTGATTACACTAGATTAACATAATGCATAATGATAACCAAGAAAACCAGACAAATCCAAAAAAGAGCGACCACAAACTAACAGGACTTCTTGCTTTGTGAGGATCCCGAAGGGGTGGAGGGAAGTAACCGGAAAGATACATCTATCATACTCAGCCTTACCTTTACTTTACAAATAAGTTGTTTCTATTGCTCAAATCCGTAACTTTTCGACCACAAAGAACAATCTTTCCAATCTGCATAAAAAATGTTTGTCTGAACATTTCAAATATATTTATATAGTTTTAATTTCTCAGTAAGGAAAGAAATTATTATGTAGCTCATGATTCTTGCTGCATACGGTAACATATGGTATGGTAGGATACTAATTTAGCTGTGTACTGACAAAGTGTAAGGAGGGCAGGTGAGGGAAAGGATGGTTGATAGCTCCAAAGGGGACACTAGCATGCCACAACTTGATTGATGTATGAAAAGCTTTATGCCTCTACCTCTCTCTACTTTACAGTTTTTACAACACCAGTAGTGAGATTAATCATGGCCCACGGGTAATGATTTTTACTCCCGTTTTCTTTTTATGCGTTCTTCATTTTTTTTCTTTCGATTTCTTAATTCTTATTTAGTTTATTCAGTTTAAAGACTAAAGATACTAAAAAGAATGCATGAGGAGAAAAAATAACTTATATAAGTACATAAATTAGACAACTCTTACACTCAATTAGAGAAGGAAAAAAACTCTACAAACTATCGGTTCTTACAAATTCGGTTTCTTGATTCTTATTTAGCTTATGTGGTTCAGAGACTAAAAAAATATGAAAGTAGTGCATCAGGAGAAAGGTAACTTATAATTAAGGAAATTTTACAACTCTAGCACTCAATTGGAGAAAGAAAAAAAACTCCACAATATCCACTTATACGCTCTTGCTAATTCTTAACTAAGAAATTTTTTTGGTGCTCTTCCCCAATCACAAAATCAGTTGGATTTTATTTTTAAAAAAATACTGTGTTTCGCCTTCTGCACTCAAGTTTGAATATTTTTACTGATAATTTAGATAAATTTAATATATCTATGTTAGAAAAATAAAATAATGAACATAAATAAATTAATATTTCGTGATCACAAACTCAAAAGAATACTCCACCTTACTCAAACCACGGACTTTGTCTGCTGTTTTTGTGATGTGGTCCTGGACATATCCCAGAGACAAAGGGTTATGGAGCTGCCATACGGCAGTTGATGTATGGTGGGGTTAGGCAACATGCCCTGATGAGATGGCAGCGAAAAAGGAAACAAATTGGTTATTTGGTTAGCATCTTTGAATGCAGAGGAACTTGCCTGCAACGAAGATATATACCCTTTTTTGTGTCGTCTCGTCAGAAGGGAGAAGACATGTAAATGGTATATTCCGTCTCACGAGGTACAATCATCTCAGTAACTTGAAGAAGTGATTGATGGCAGCCAGAAAGGAAACAAATTGGTTTTTTAGTATCTCTTAATGCAGTGGAACTTGCCTGCAACAGAGATGTATACCTCTCTGTGTGTCATCTCGCGAGGAGCGAGAAGACACATAAACGGGTATATCCCATATGGCGAGGTACAATCATCTGAGGTCCTTTGAATGGCCACCTTCAATCCATTTTAATATTGGAGATACAATAATGTGCCCCTTAATTGTCCCAGTGCTCATTGTAAACAACTGGCTATGTTGCTCAAATCAACTGGATCACGCGTATGCTCGTCAATCTTGCTATGAAAATTCTACAATGCACCGGTGTACTGTAGGAGTTATCTTGAAGTCCCGACAAATATGAAATGTCATAAGTAACTTCATCAATCCAAGAGAAACATCTTGAGAAAAAGGAAGAAGACGACAAAGAAGCGAAGCTAGTGTTACGTTGGAAAAATGGAAAAAAAAACAAAAGCTATGCTCTGATTAATTTCATGCAATATGCACGGAACATATGGACTTTTTGTAGCAGTATATTCAAACTTGTTCCCCAATGCAAGCAGTATTCAAGGGACGATATACAGTAAAGACCAGAAAGGTTTCACAGCAGAATCCAAAAAACAGGCATACTTCCAAGACGAAAGGGCTCACTCAGTCTTAGATATTTTACATGGCAGGAGTCGACGTCGGCAGAAACTAGACGCCAAGCAAGTGTTTAAGTTCCACATGTTTCATCAGGTGCCTCAAATAATGCACTAATCAACACAGTAATGCTACAGAAATTTAGCAACATACACCAGGGGTAAACAAAGATTGCTCACAGAGATGAATGAGATACTAAAGCTGTTTATGCATTGCAACAGTAGAATCTTTGGCTGCAAATGGGTTCTCCCCAATGAAGGAGACATTTTAGAAGGCTCCATACGGTGGCTTTAAACACAAAGACACCCCTTTTATCTCTTCAAATAATGCAAAAGTGAAGCCCCACAACAAAGTAGCACTGAATGTCGATAAGCATTTGATGGGTCACAGGAAAGAACAAACCATATTTTTGTTGCAACGGGGAAGCCCTTTTGCTTGATTGAGACAGGAAAAGCAACGGATCCCTCTTCAAAATTAAGTCACGTAACGCTGAATCTCTGGTAATCAGCTCTTACGAGTGCACCATTGAAAGAAATTGTGGCTCCATTTCCTGTGGAATCTCATATTCCATGCACTGGAAAAAGATCTGCATCAACTTTTAACTGCATAAGTTTCCTTTATTTCCAAACCGCTTAGCGAGAGGAACTGCAGTACTCAAAACATTGAAGTCCATACATTTTGGCTCTCATCTGACCAATAATGGAGGAGACAAAATCAAAAGTTGTCACATGGATTGCGTCTGGAAGAGGCATTCCCCAAGGGATACTTCCTAAGCAGTCACCAGCAAAACCATGCTTTTATTTCCTTTTTCCTTCCGCTTTTTCATTATTATTTTTTTGCGCTAATTGATAATAATTCAAGCGACTAGGCCTACACCTGTCAAACTTGTAGTTTCTATTTGCTAGGTGCTCGAAGTTGTTCAAAGTAGATTAAACACTCATATGAAGCCATTCACCAAAAGCTCACAAAAGCACGACTCTGAAAGCAAACCTCTGACCTCTGTACGAAGGCACAGCTGGTGTGAAATAAATCCTTGTATGAAACCATTAACCGAAAGCTCACAAAAGCATGTCTGAAAGCAAACCTCTAAGCTCTGTACGAAGGCACAGCTGGTTCTGTCAAGCATGCACCCTCAAAGCAGTACCAAGGTCTTGGAATCAACAGTCAGGCTCAATGAAGTGTAGACATCCTCATCCTGATGCCTTTGAAACAGAGGTCTGCAAGAAAAAAGGAATTGCATACTTGATGTTAATGAAAGAACTAACGAGTTCTAAAGCCACTATAAATACCTAGCTGCAGGAAATTCAGAACCACCGATCAGCTGCAGCAAGCAGATTAAATAATGACTAGAAATGACAGTATTAAAGGAACAATAGCCAGGATTAGTTCTTGGCATTTCAAATGGCACAAGGAATTAATTACAGATTAAAAACTCTAATACGAGCCGAATCTCTGACTCACTGCAGCTGATCACACCCTTTTTAACATGCATTATGTCAGCTTCCTTCATTCTGAATACAAGAAGGGAAAACAAAACATTTGTGGTAAAGTATGAATTTTGTGTAATAATAGCCAACTCAAAGTGTAGAAACCACATATTCTAGTTACTTGGCTGGGCTACATTGTCAAAATGCTATACTATATACCGTAAAACATGTCAAGAGATCTATATTACATAGAGGCTCTATGGTTAGTAAATACAGCTCTCATGACTAGTTCACCGGGGTCAAGTAAACGGCTTCCCTATCCAAGGCCAGATTCTTTATTTCATATTTGCCAACATCTCTGTTGGTTTTTATTCTGTAAAGAGACCATTTTGGGTCCAACGGATCGACTACTCAAAAGGCGTTACAACTATCCTTTCCTTAAACCCCAATCCACATTCTATCATGTGTATAAAAATAATAGTACTTAAGAGGAAATTTTATAGAAGCCAAATAAATTTTGCTAGGCCAATGTCCATCTAAACAATTTTCAAATGAAGATAAGTGTTCCCTGCTCGTCTGCAACCGAATATAAGTAAAACTGATAGTATACACAAAGAAGACAGTATATGTATCAAAACAAACCTATCACATGTACATTTCATGAATCTACTTTATAAGTTCACTTTATCCAAATAGAGAAGAACACTAGGAAAATGCGGAGACAAAATACGATTGAGAAATCAATAAAGAAAAGAAGGCCTTACCATATTAAAGCCCTTCAAGACAGAATATTAGCAGCAGATGATGCTGTATGGATAGAAACGATACTTTTTGCAGTCTGATCTCAGAACAGTTCTCATTAGCTTTGCAAATGTTCCTGATGTTGGTTTGATATGCATCCACGCTCAACAAAACGTAACATTAGGTTGTCAGCCTCTTTGGAGTTTCCGTCTAACATCATTCTCTTGGTCACCTTCTCACATAACTTTAAATCAGGAATAAGGTTCCGATTGAACATTCAACAAGCCACTTTATATGCTGACAGAGGATTCCCTTTTCTCAAATAACCATCCATAAGAGAATGGCATGTCTTGGCATCAACTCTTGAAGCCGTTCTCAACACCTTACCCACCAGTTTATCAGCCTCCTCAAGGTTCCTAAAACTACAAAGCTTCTCAATCACTTGATTATATGCTGTTTTGCAATTTTGCCTTAAGAACATCTTCTCCAATAATTGCAATAACTCGTCCACCCTACGCATTTGACAATACCAGTGGATGATTGTCCTGTATGTTACTGGAGTCGGATCCAACCCTTTACTCAGCATCTTCTTCATAAGTTCGGTTGCCTCTTGTATTCGACCATTCTTTCCCAACACATTGATCACTGTTGTATAAGTGACCGTGTCTGGGTGTTTGTTGCTGAGATACATGTCATCAAGCAATGACAAAGCAGTGTCCAAGTCATCCTTTTGACAATATCCATGAATCACAGTTGTAAAATTTACAACCTTAACAGCACATCCCTTGCTTAGACATTCCTCCATGAAACGTTTAGCCCCATTTATCTTCCCTTCTCGGCAGAGAGACTGAATTAGTAAATTAATTTCAACTGGGTTAGGGAAAAAACCCTTATTAACCATCTCTCTGATGATATCACAGGCCTCAACCAATTTCCCTTGCCTCCGGAGACCATGCATCACAACACTATAAGTGATGGCATTCGGAGTCCACCATTCTTCCTTGCTCTTGCTCATCATCTCTCTTGCCTCTAATGAGTTCTGACTACAACAAAGCCCATTTAATAGGGCTGTATAAGAGACGGTATTTGGCCTGCAACCATGCTTGTACATGTGTTGAAGCATCTTTTTAGCTTGATCCACCTTCCCCAGTCGGCAATACCAATCAAGAACAGCAGTGTATGTTACAACATCCGGAGTGCAACCTTTTTAGAACATTTCATTCACAATTTCTTTTGCCTTGTCAATCCCGTCCTTACAGAATGAATGAACTATTGCACTATACCCAACCTTATCAAACCGATATCCCCTCTCTTCAGCTTCCCTTAAAAACTCAAGAGCCTCGTCTCCATAACCATGCTTAGAAAGCATACGGACAAGATTATTATAAGTGACCTGGTCTGGTAACAATTCACCGTCCTTGATCATTTTCTCCATCAAATCCCTCACTTCTTTGACCCTCTTCTCCTTACAAAGGAGAACCCATCACAGCATAGTAACTAACTTTATACGGTGCGTAACGACTTTTCGGCATTTCATCAATCAGCTCCAATGCATCCACAACACGATGCACATCACAATACCCCTTTGTCAAGCAATTATAAGTGACAACGTTTGGTGTAATCCCAATAAGTTGCATCCTTTCCAACACTCTCAAAGCCTTCTCCAACTTATTCCCCATCACCAAAACACGAATCGCAGTGTTGGACATTGACACATCAAGCTCAACCCCGGCTTTCTGCATCAACGTCAACACACGCAATGCATGCCTCAGCTTGCCCGCCCTGCTATACGACACCATCACATAACCAAAAGCCTCAGGGCTACGCTCATTTCCCCAGCGTGCCATGAGCGAGAGAACCCTCTTAGCACCTTGACACAACTTAGTCTTGCTAAGCACCTCAAGCATTGCATAGTACACAACCACTGCCTATCAGCCCAATAGAAAAACTTCAAAGCAGCTCTCTCATCACTCCGAGACTTCAACAGGGCGCAAACTTGCCTCGGCTTCAAGCTTCTTAACAAGTTCTTTAATTCCCCTTCAAGCTTAGGGTTCCAACCTGACCTAAACTCAATCAACCTACAAACCTCTCTCACCAATGGGTGCCTAATTCATCTCCTTCAACACTCCCAAAGTTTTCGCCTTTCTCGTGAACCCGACTCGACGAATCCAACACCGTTAAATCCCCATCATCACTCTGATCACTACCCTCTTCTTCTCCACCACCAGACCTTTCACTGTCATAAAAAATACCAAACTTTTTGCTGTCATCACTCTCACAATCACTCTTCCTACCTCCCAAGAAACTCAAATACCCCAAAATTTCAGAACCCATTTTCCTTTCTCTATCATACCCATTATTCGAATCATCAAAACCATCATCGTCAAAAGAACGAGCTTTGAATTCAGAGCTTAAATCAGAACCTGGGTTGGAGTTTCTTGAGGAAAACGATGAGAAAAATGTAGCGAGCTCGGAAGAGGTTAATGGGTGCACAGAAGAATGGCTGGTGGGCTCACAGGCAAGTGCTTTCCCGGTGGAATTATGAGGTCCGACGAGAGTTCCAACAGTTCTAACGCAACGGCCACGACTACAGAGCATTGCAGTTGCTGCAGAAGCACTGAAATGTGAAGAAAATATGAACGGAAACAATCTGAGACGAAAGATTTGGTCACTGAAAGCCTGAATGCGACTAGAAAATGGTGTTTCATTTGGGTGTTTTTGTTAACTGAAGGAGATGGGACGAAGAAAAGTGAAAACGGCGGGACGGCAGAGACGACGGCGTATTGATATTGGGTAATATTCTCAACCCAGGCCCGTCTGCAACAACATCCGTATTGTTTTGAGCCCACTAATCTCAACCTACACCACGTTATTTGTGATTTTTGTTGCAGTATTTAAGATTAAAATCTCTTAATCTCCTTCAATAATAATAATTATCGAACCCACCATCATAAAAATTGAATATAAAAGCTCTCGCTCATACTAAAACTAAATAAAAACGACGGCTAGTGGTCCAATAGAATTGCAGTAGAATTTTAAGTTAGATTTGCTCTCCGATCATGAGTTCGAGACGCAAAGCCCACAAAAACATGTGTGACTTTCTAGTTGAAAGAATTAAAAAGAGCCGGGTCATTTGACTGTGGCCAGATGAGAATTAGTCTTACCCTTCAGAGCGCCGAATACCTTATGTTTTGGCAAAAAATTAAATTAAACTAGCATTTGGGCATACACAAAGTGTGAGAACTTTTTTTATTTTTGTTTTTGAAATACAAGGAGAGAGAGGAAGAAAGTGATAGAGAATGTGGGGGTGGGAAGTTTATTTATTTATTTATTTAGAGATATGTTAAGATTAGATATAAATGAGGTTTTGAAAAAAAAATAGTAAAATTTGGTTGTGTGAAATTACATTTCTGTCCCATATATCATATTCATGTTCTGTTTTAATTAGATGGTTAAACTGAAAATTTTATAGGATTTTGATTAACCATAAGTGTTTTATTAATTAGTAGAGATTAGTAGAGATAACACTAAACCTTACTACTGAGAAATTAATTATTCCAGTCATATTTTTCTAACAACCTAGGAACCAATAGATTCCGGCCACGTAGACAAATGCCCAACCGACAAAACCGCCAACATTTCCCGGGCCTTGTCGTCTCCAAATATTTCCATTCTTTTCTTCATTCTCTTCTACACTACGTCTCTCGCTCTCCCTCCCTCCCTCCCTCCCTCCCTCCCTCTCTCTCTCTCTCTCTCTCTCTCTCTCTCTCTCTCTCTCAAAGACTGAAACCCTTAGGAGACCCCAATGGCGGCCGAGAACCACCACGGCGGTCGATCGGGGCTGGTCTTCCTCGGCACCGGGCGCTCGAGCGCCGTCCCCAACGCAATGTGCCTGATCCAGCCCTCCGATCCTTGCCACGTCTGCGCTCAGGCGCTCTCCATCCCCCCGGACTAAAACCCTAATAACCGGTAAAATTGAGCCTTAGATCTTCCATTATCTGCTTGTTTGTTTCCCGAGAAAGTGAAGGAAAGTGGGTGGAAAATCAGCATTTGAGTGATTTGTGTGTTGCAGGTGCAATACGTCGCCTGCAGAGCTATTCTTCGTCAACTGCAGATTATTTTGACTCATGAACATGCTGATGCAGTTCTTGGTCTGGATGATATACGTGCCGTTCAACCATTTAGACCACAAATGACATTGATCCTACTCCCATCTACCTAAGTCATTATGCCATGGAGAGTTACTATATTTTGGGTTGAAGTTGGATACTGTTCTGTTAATTGTTAAATCGTTTGGTCCAAAAGCAAAGTGTGTTTGCTTTTTTGCGTTATCTGGATACTGTTTCAATTAGTGCAATACTTGTGACCGTATGATTCTGACGTGCTCTTGGTATTTTGTTGCTCCATCTCATTTGATAGAAATAAATCCTTAGTCTGCTTACATTATAGACTTAAAACCTAGGATTTGCATAAGTAAAAATGTAACTCTGGATGTCATTGGTGAGGAAATAGTTAAATGAAATTACTCTAGGCATTATATCTGATATTTGTGTCTTTCAGTTTATGTATAATGCAACTTGTTGTGCCTGCTGTGCCTTTGAATAGCATTGCAGTGAAATTTCCTTACTTGGTTAAGAAAAAACTTGCTGAAGGACAAGAAGTGAGACGGGTAGCACAACTTGACTGGAGGATAATTGAGGAGAGTATTGAAACACCGTTTCTTGCGTCAGGCCTACAATTTGTTCCTTTGCCGGTTACGCTCATCAAACCTTTCTTAGTCTGTTTGTCATGATACGAATATCCTATTCCTTGTAATTCTTCCGAGTTTCTTACTGCTATTCCTCATATGTAGGTAATGCATGGGGAAGATGTAGAATAGCTTATATATCTGATGTTTCACGCTTTCCTGCAAGCACAGAACATGGTGAGCCTAGGTCCTTGTACTTTATGGATATTTCCTATACTTTCAGTGCATTTTGTGAACATCTTAGAGTGTTATTTCTGTTTACTTAGTTAGGAATTTTATAGGTAGAAATAATTTCCCAAATGATGGGGCTCAATTGTGATTAGCTTTGTTAGATTATTTGATGATGAGATTTTTGAGATTGCCTTCTTAGAACACCTTCCTATTAGCTGAGTTGGTTTTGACCGTTGCACTCTTGAATTCACCACCAAAGCACTGGGAAGACCCTTTGCAGAGGAGATTATACTCTCTGACATTTTATCATTTCCATTTAGATTATACTTTGTCAATGAAATTGGAAACTTATGCAGTGGGAAGGATGACCGTCTGTCACCTTTTATAAGAAATTTTGTTTTTTTAGGTGAATCTGTTTGGAGATTGTTCCTTATGGAGAAGCATTGTGTAGAAACTTTCTTATCTTGTAGTAGGAAAAATCAGTTCTTGGCATAAAACGCCTTCTCAAGACATCTCATCGTTTGAACATGCCACCTTACTGGTTTCATCGTTGTTTTTGTCCCTTGTAAATTTGTAATTCTTGATCTTCCGTGTCATTTACAAAGCATTCTCTGCGTCTCTTGGATCTTCTTACCTTGTGTTTGAATATTGCAGTTATTTCAAAAGATGGAGCTGGACAGTTGGATCTTCTTATCTTGGACACACTATACAGGGTCAGCAGAAAGTCTGTTCGCTCATCTTGTGTTTCCTGTTATTATTAAGGCATATTCTTCATTATCTGCTTTTCCTTTTGTTTCATCGCAGACCGGATCCCATAATGTTCACCTTTGCCTCCCACAGGTTGGTTTTATACACAAAAAAATATGTGCATTTCTTATAGCGAAATGTTCATGGCAACGAACTATAATGTTTTGCAGACTCTTCGAAGAGGATTTGTCCAAAAAAAGCCCTTTTAATTGGAATGGCTCATCAGTTTGATTACCACGTAGACAATAAGTTTCTTATGGAATGGTCTGAGAGGTAAGAATTTTGATCGCATTCCTTTATTAAATTGGATAACAGTCCCAGTGTTCTGTGGCATTAATCTTCTAGCCTTAGAGTTAAGACTAAATTGAGCTATGGTACTACTTTTGTAATTCACTTTCTGCACAGGTAAGAAATATCGTTACTTAAAGAAACTTATGCTTTCAACTTTTCTGTTGTTTTCAAATAGGGAAGGGATTCAAGTGCAGCTTGCGCATGATGGTTTGAGAGTGTCCATAGACCTATGATAAGGTGTGAGCGCAATCTTTTAACTCTTTTGTTTAGCCGGGGAATTTGTGAATTTGTGAATCTTCGAGTCTACAAGTGAGTTGAAATGAGAGAACACAGGATAGTGGGATTCAAACTGAACAGCGTAAAAATCTTTTGAACTAATGGATTAATAGAATTGGAAGATACACAAAAACGCTCATTCTTTGTTATGTTTTAGGTGCAGATTAATGTTGTTGTGTGTTAAAATGAATACACCATACACAGTTTTCATCCCCATGTTGATGGGAGGAAAGCAGATGCATGTGATATTCTTGAAGTCCATATTTGTTGATTGTATCAACCGGTGTCTCTGAAGAGGTAAAACAATCTTACAAGGATTTTAGGACACTTTACTTCGACGGAAGATGGAAAATTTACGCTCACCAAATTTGTATTTTTACGTTAAAACAGTGTGATGTTAGAGCATATCTTATATAATTGAATAACAAACCTAGCTACTACTGGGTGCTAGCATGTAATAATTCAAGTCACTTCCGCATTGTTATGCGTTTTAACTTTCTCGCATGACAACGTGTAATTGACATGAAATCCGTTGTATGAAAGTCTTCTCGTTTGGTTTAGGTTTTCAAACTCGAGCCAAATGATTTATTTTCAATGCCATTGGTTGGAAAGGGATCATCTCCGGATCCCTTCCACTAAATCCTACCAATCAACAAATTTGGGCTCTTGAAATTTGATCCAACTGCTAAAATTATTATCACTTGTAAAAGGCCTCCTGTTTTTAACCTTTGGATCAAATTTCAAGAGTCTGGATTTGTTGATTGGTAGGATTTGGTGGAAAAGATCCAGAGCTGATCCATTTTCCCATTGGTTTTTAAGAAAACTAATGAAAAATACTTGAAAACTTTAAGTTTTAACGATAAAAATAAAATAAAAAGTAAAATGAATAGTATCGGAATTAACTTTTTAATATAAAAATGTAAGTTTTTATTAAAATAAACAATACCGATAGTTTTTCGTTAAAACTTCCTTGATTTTTCTCAAAGCAGGAGTAGTAGTACCGGAAGCAAGGGCTTTCTGGAATCTGGACCGGTGAGAATTGTCCTTGGCAGGCAATTGACATCTCCTTTTTCTTCTTAATTTACTACGACCTGATTTGGTATTGACTTGATTCTGAAAAAAACTGGTATAAAAAAAAGCTAGGAGCTATTTTTGTGTTTGGTAAACATTCAGCTTCAGCTTTTTTTCACAGTTTTGGGTGAAAAAAGCAAAAAACAAGAAGCTGCAAAACTCAACTTTGAAAAATAGGCTTTTTTTCACATCTGTTTTACATAAAAATTTACCAAACATTATAATACTGTTTTTTTTTTTCAAAAGCACTTTTACAAAAAAGTTTACCAAACACTCTGCTGCTTTATTTCACAACCGCTTATTCTCACATCACAACAAAATTAGTTTTTTTTCAAAGTACAGCAATACCAAACCAACCCTTCGAAGGATTGACGGTGGTTTTGAATCTTGATCATTTCAAATTAAATCTTCTAGTTGACCAGTCAAACCATTGACTGCCAAACTTCTCGAACCAATCAAAATTTTCATTGATGACGGGGGAAGGAGGAATGGAAGGACTACCGGAAGTTATGACAGCCTTAAGATTTTGGGAAAATTTGAAACAGGTTCAATTTTATAGACTACCTTTTAAAATAGGTCTAATTTTTAGTGACTTTTGATTTTTAAAATAGGTCTAATTTTTAATTAATTTGGACCCATTTCAAAAAACCCCTAAGATTTTTCAATATCCCAAAAACAAGTAACAATAACTGTCATAAAATAAAGAGGTTGATTTTTTTTTTAAATAAATGATATCATTTACGTTATACTGGTGGGTTTTAAATTAAATCTCATAATGAAAATTAGTAATAATAAATCGAAACTAAAATTTTTCACTTATAAATAAAGAATAATAGCACTATATTATAATAATAAGTGGTACAATTGTATGGATACCTGAAAAAAAAAAATTAACAATTGATTGGACACTAAAATATCCTGCAACGACGCATTTTGTTAGCCCAATCAAAACGTGCCACTTGTGCTTGAATTGGGTCAAGGAACACGGCATCAGTAGTATATAAAGTTTGTTGAAAGAACATAAGCTCACTAGTTCTTCCAACAACAAGATCCTGGAATTTGTTGACCCACCAATACCAAATTACCAATTATTTTCTCAATAATATTATTAATATAAACAAGATCTTACGCATGTCTTTTTATTAACGGTGGTGATCGAACTACATTTAATTACAAAAAGGATTTATTATATATATATATATATATATAAATATGTGACATATCTTTTATCTTATTTTGTATGTTAGAGACCACAAAATTTCAATTTGTACAATCATCTAGAAATAGTCAAAGCATGCACAAGACCAACAACTGCATGTTTGCTATATACTTCCAAATTCCAAATTCCAAGTCTTTTTTTATTTTTTATTTTTATTTTATTGTTATTATTTACTGATAGCCATCCTCATCTCCGTTTCAAAACAAGCCAAAGAAGACCAAACACAGACTGCGATGCCCCGTTGATCAAGTTTCATATCTCTTCCAAGCTTTCCAACCACCTCCATATTTTTATTTTATTGTTAACACCACATTTTCTCACACTTTCTCGGCGAGCTTTCTACTTTCTAGTCGCCTCTTAGCTTTCTGCTTTTCCTCGCAAACCAAACAGAAAATAAGCTTACAGAGAAAAAGAAAAAAAAGAGAGAGATTAGAAATGGCATGCTTTGTGCCTTTCAACAGTAAAAATTTAGACATAAGCATCCTTGTGTTCAGACCAACAATTGTGTTGGTCGATGACCTTCTTAATGCTCTCAAGCAATTCTCTTTGTGCACCGAGTCTCTTGGTTGTGTTCAAAGTTCCATCTTGCAGAGCATCCATGGAAATATGGTACGTATATATTTTAAATATAAAATACTTGCTTATATTTATAGCGATAATTCGATCTTAATTAATCGGGTTGTTCTTTCTCCTTGATCATCAGTTCATATGGTTTGGAGCGTGGCTGAAGAGATCATGTGAAAACAAAGATTCATTGACAGCAAGGCTTGTAAGTCTAATTCCTGTTAATTATTCACTTCTTGCTCCTATATATTCTCTCCTTTCTTTTCTTTTTATTTTCATTTTATTCCTTATCTCATCGAAACAGAAATTAAGCTCTCTTTTTTTGTCAATAGCTAGGAGGTTTTAAGGGGGTGGGGGAGTCTTGAATCCGGATGAGGAGGGCCACAACGGTGCTTGATTTCCACTATATGGCACAAGCCTCCTCCAGAAATTAAGCTCCTTCCCTTGAACTAAACTTTCTAAACCTCCATATTTTTCGAAACAAAGATTACAATAATTGATATGTACTTTCTTAGCTCACAAAGACTGTTCCTTTGTGACTGAAAAGTTAAAGGTTCGAGTCGTAGAAACAATCTTTTTGCAAAGTAAGGATAAAACTGCTTACAATCCGTAATCCTGACAAAGCACGGAGTCTTGTTAGCATGCGGTCACCTTTGTATATAAATGATGTGTCAAGTACTGAACCTGAGGTTAAAACTACCAATGCTTTATCAAAAAATAAATAAAAAAATTTACAGATCCAATTGCAGAACCCTTTATTGGAGGTTTAATGTTCCCATGCAGCTCTCAATGTTAGCGAATATATCAAACATGGCTATCTTAGTCGATCACTCATTCTTCGACGCGTATGCTGGAGAATCGAGAGACGGTTCTTCTGCAGCGAAATTTCGAAGAGGTGACACGGTATCACTGAGCACTGCCCTCATCAACGGTGGTGACATAAACAACGTCTCTTACGCATGCTTAGCGTTGTTCAAGTCCGGTTTTCAAAGGATGCAAGGCGCGACAGCCGGTGTTTGTTTGAAATGCCAAACGGGGCAAAGAACTGCTTCTCTCTTCGTGTGGAAGTCTCTGCAATATTGCTACTCATGGATTCTAAATTCCGACCAAAGAAAAGCATTGTCGCCCTATCTCGAAAGCGTCTCGATTGAGATTAAGTACGACATTTTTCGAGTAGTCTATGTCAGCGGCGACAGTGATATCGACTTGCAGGTCTTATATCCTCGTCATCAGATGTTAGAACAAGCTGGAGGCGAAAGCAAAGAAGAAGGGCAGCTCATGCAAAGTACTTCCATAATTTAATTACGACTGAACTGAATTAATTTATCGTGAGTGTATTATCTGGGCATCGATCATATCCTTTTCTTTTTCTTTTTTTTTTTCTTTTTTTTTTTTTTTTTTTGTAAATCTACATATTTATATATAAATAATATATATACACGATTGTTACGAACCCTTTTCTCTTTCACTTGCAAGGCAAGCAATACATATATTGAAGATGGATACCATAACTAATTTTCACAAGCACGAGCTTATTAACACAGCTATGCTATCTGGAAGAACAATATTTGGCTTCTTAATGCTCTCGCTCTTAGGTTAGCTCAAGTGGTGAGGAAAAGGTGGGGACAATGAGTTAAGATTATGGTAAGTATAGCGTTTGATTCATTCCAATGTAATAAAGAAAAATTTTCAGCTTCTTACATGTAATTACGTGTCATCGATCATACTACAAGCATAGTACAATTTTCACATATTTGAAGAGATCATACTACAAGCATAGTACAATTTTCACATATTTGAAGAGTCATTTGACATCAATGTGAAAACTGTTTAATTAGGGACCCAATTAAAAGGCCTAGCCTGCCAATTTAAAGGTAGTAACAAGTCTGGTTTGGATCTGGTATGCATATTACATTGTGTTAAATCTGCATTTGATGCTCTTAGCTGGGATAGTCAAAACTACCAAGCTAGTTCGTGACTTTTCAATCAGTTTAGGACCCTACTGGCAAATCTCTTGAAGCATGATCAAACTAACAACTTGTCAAACTTTCCAAGGCAAATCACCTTTATTAGGTATCATGTCCCTTGCTTTCTCTATCCATCTTCAAGAAGCTAATGCGTGCAATGAACTGCAAAGGCCCCCAGTGCATGGTTATAAACTTAGAAAAGAAAAGCACCTTTTTTCTTTTCCATCTTCAACGAGAACCACATCCAACTTTACGATCAAAATAATAATTGCTTTGAAATGCTTATGCTCGTAAGCACAACTAGAAGTACTTTTAATATAAACATGTTAAGTTTTTCTATTAAAAATTTAAATGTTTCATGAAAGAGTATACTTGAAGGTGGAAGCATTTGGCAAGTGCTTCTTCAACCAAAAATCACTTCTAATAGCCAAAAACACTTCTAAGACTTTTAAACGCAGATATAAACACTTTCTGCTGTCAGAAAGCTATTTTACTACTTTTAGAAGTAGTCTCAAACGGTTCATTAGTTGCAACTATCAATGACTATAAATAAATTAACGTTAAACCAACCTTATCCTTGTGTCAAGAAAAAAGGGATCGAATTAGAATTAGATTAATCAAACAAAGTGCTTTTTTTTTTGTACAGAAATATTAGGCAAGATTAGCTATTCGTCGATAATTATGTGCGAGGCATCAAACCTCATCCAAAGAAAAAAGGATTGTTGCACCCAGAAGCCCGTCCCCTAAACAAAGTGCTTTACATATCAAAACAAAAACATTCCCCTACAACGTGGAGAAAAAAGTGGCAATTACATAGGGACCAAAATATAATAAAGCAAAGGGGTCATTGTGCCTTTTGATTCAAATAGGGTCAAAACAAACATAGTATTCTCTGCTACAACAGGTCCAACACACTCCCTCGCTAGTTTGTTCTTTTTACTATTAAATCATTCATACCGCAATATGTGCAACTATTGATGCCCTTATTTTCTATGGACTCCCATGTCTTGTGTGTGGGTGCTTATTATGTCTTTGCCCTGGTCTTTTAAGTTCTACAACAAAAAGTTGGAAAGAAGTTTGAATTATGACTAAAGGAAACCTACTACTCGGGTCTTTTGCCTTTCATATGGTTTATTTTTCTAGCCCAAAGTTAAAAAAGAGAAATGCAAATTAAGGAGATTTTAAAAAATGAAACTTTTTAGATTCTTTGGCCTCTGCTACCATATTGAAACATAATATTTTATAATATTGCCACAATAATTAACTTTAAACTGTGAAGTGTGAAATAATTTGTGATTAGTCTCACTGTTAAGAGAGTCTAATTAGCATTTCTCTTTTAACTTTGAGCTATTATCCATATTTCATAAGAAAAACTAATGAAAATGACTTGAAAACTTTGAGTTTTAATGATAATGACAAAATAAAGGGTAAAGGGAATAGTACTATGATTGACTTTTTAGTGTAAAAATATGATTTTTCGTTAAAATGAACACTACCGTAAGTTTTTTGTTAAAACTCCCTATTTCATATTCTAAATATAGGCAAAAGACCCGAGTACTAGCAGTGGTAGTCAATTTTTATATTACATCCCAGTTTCCTTCAGCCACCTAATTCAAACTCTTTTTCCAACTTTTTGTTGTAGAACTTGTAGGCCAGGCCGAAGACCTAAGAACCCCCACACACGACACAGGAGTCCATAGAAAAAGCTTTAGGGGGCGTTTGTTGCGCCGGACTATCTCGGACTGGATTAGCTTCAAAGACTAAGCTGGACTGGCTTAGACTAGACTAAACTGGACTAACTTAGTGAAGCGTTTGGTGCAGTATTGGACTAAGAAGCTGGATAATAATAAATTCTAATATTATATTATTTAATATATAAATTATTAATATTTTATTATGATCTTATCTTTTTCTCTATCTTTTCCTACCATTTCCATCCCACTCTTTTCCTCTTCTCTCATTGTCCCACCCTCTCCCTCTTTTTTTCCTCTTAGACCCCTCAATTCATGTTTCTTTCTCATTCCTGGTCAAACTCCTTATTGATTCTAGTCTCTATTTCTCTGTCCTCCCTCCCTCTCTAGCTATGCATTGTTCGAACGGAACCTCACGGCTTCAATTTTCCCGATGTGTTTTCTGGCCAACCCTCGTTAAATTGGATGAAGTTAGCACTGCCAAAAAATTCATCACCATCCCTGGACCGAGATCTTAGCTTTGAATGCTCGAATCTGTCATGGATTTGAAGAAGCCCAAACAGGCCGAGACTTCCAGGCCATTTTCCGGCCACATTCGACCACATTTTAGCCTCAATTCAGGTAAAATTGTAATCTTGTCACTCCCAGCTTCAATTTGGTATATTTTATATGAAAGTTGGTTGTGAAATGGATCTGAAAGAGAGTCGGAAAGTTAATGATTGATCTAGGTGATCGGAGATGACGAGGAGTCTGTTGGGAGTGGTCGTTGAGCATGACGAAGATGAGAAAGAGAGGATAGTCTTAGCTAGTCCCATGGTTATTGGGGGGTCTCGCTAAGACCTCTTAGTGAAGGGTTTTGTCCATGCTAGTCCCCTTTAGTCTCATTAATGTTAGTCCCAGCATGGAACAAACACAGTATTGGACTAACAGCTAGTCCAGTCCAGTCCAGTCCAACTTAGTGAGGGCAAACAAACGCCCCCTTAGGTTATTAGGGGAAAGACCTAATAACCACGCACACGCTTACCATTTTGTGTGCTTAATTATGGTTACCAGAATTAAACTCCCCAAAAATATACCACGATAAAAAATCACGAGCATAAAAATTACAGCATCGTCGGACGATAAAAGGTGCCGACAAGAGGGGGTGATAGCAAGTTGTCTTGCCTGACCCTCGTCGGAGTTTTAATATGGACGGTTGGCTTGTCCACAATATTGAATAACAAATTGCAGTGATGCAATCAAGTATCCTTTGCTAGCTTGAAAGGTTCAGCCTTTCCCTAACCCTTCTTAGCTACACCCGCTTCATATTCCTCTCTAGCTAGCTCTCTGTCAAAGACATACTCAAGGCCCGATCAAACAAAATGATATACGCTCGTTTCTGCATGTACAAAGATATACAAGGAGATAGATAGAAAAGGAAGCGGTAAGAAATGGCGAAATGCACGCAAATTTTTCAAATTTGAATTGAATATCGCTTGAATAAAAAAATAAAAAAAAGTATCTAACTAGTTAGAACTAAACTATATATAATTATTGTAATTCTGCACAATCACATCCAATATGAACATCAAATATTGTTGCTAGTTGGTACAAAATATAACGAAAACAACAATAAAATCATATCCCACTAAATTAAGTCTGCTGTGTAAATCCTAGAACGCCACTGAAGCTCATACAAAATATAAAAAGTGAAAAAAGCTCAAACTTTTCAGTTAAAAACCTATGAAATTTACAATCACAACTAAGAATATCAAACACATGATCTGGGTTTGTAGTTTGATATATGAGCAGAAGAAAGAAGACAAAAACGGTGGGAGCCGACTCATTTTCTGTTGACTTGGCATGTGGAGAATGTGGTCAGAGAAGTAGGCTACTAATTAAGCAACACTTTTATTCTAATCTTTCAAACATATTGTAAATGCCAAGTGTTCATATTCCATCCATGGATGCTTGCATTGGACCAGTTGACAAGGAAAACACAACATGTGAGTAGGGTTACAAGTCACAATCCATGGATCGAGCAAATTGCGAAGAGTAATGCCAATTACAAACTCTGCGTGGAGAATGTTTCTTGCTTCAAAATATTTTCTTGATGAGTTACAATCGTAGGCGTCGGAACCCGTGAATATAAAATAAAGTAAGGGAGGACCCCCTTATTTTGCCTCATGGGACTTTGAGAACTAAATTATTATTATTATTATTATTATTATTATTATTATTTTTTGTTAAGTAAGAAGTGTTAAGGGAGTAAAATTTCACGCAATATGTTTCGTATTCTTTTTTTTTCGCTCATTATATATTTATTCATATTATAAGAGATTGAAAAAAAATATGAAATATCAAGTGTAAGCTTGTTTTAGAGCATGAAGAGAGAAGAAGCGTATAGTGTCAGGAAGTAGAGCCTTATAAGTTAAAAAAAATAAAGAATTAAACATGCGGCATTAACATGTAAGGATAAATACTCTTAATTAGAACTAAAAATCTCAAAATATTTTTCAAAAAATGAAAGCTAATATCATTTAACGAAATATTAAGAGATACTTTAGTGAGGAAGGATTTAGAAAGGATTTAGACCTCTTGAATAACGTATTATATCGAGGGTAATGTTAGGGAAATTAGATTTTTTAAATGAAATTTACAAAAAAAATAATATGATTGTAGATGATTGAATTATTAATTAAGTATCGATTAACGTGCTTATTTATTATTGATGACATATCATTTGATTTATAAATTTAATTTAAAATTTTGATCTCTTTAATATTATCTTTATATCAATAACACAATGCTCCATCATTTCCAAATAACAACGCATCATTGAGTTATTGATTTAAATGTTACGCTTATGAAACAGAAGTAGAAGTAGTTCGCTATTGCTCTTGATTGAAAATTAAAGGAAACTTTAATGAAAAGTTCTTAATATTGTTTATTTTAATGAAAAATTATATTTTTACATTAAAAAATTAATCATTGTACTATATATTTAACATTTTATTTTATCATTTTCGTAAAACTCAAATTCAAAATTTTCAAATATTTTCCGTTAATTTTGCTAAAATTTAATTGAAGAAGTCCAAATTTGTTATAAAGAAATGAAAACAAACCGTTTGTAGTGGCATTAGGTACATAGAAAACAACAACAAAAAGAATAGGGTTTGTGATAGGGTTATAGAATTCTGAACCCTACAAACAACCCCAATGCAATGACCCATCTGATCTAACTGGGGCTGTTCATCGTTCCTCGTCCAAATTATAATAATGGGTCCTGCTTTGGTGCATGTGTTTACCAAAAGTATCTTTTGACACTTTGACTGCTGACCTCACCTCTCACCCTAATTTTCTTATTATTAGCTAATTGCGATGGCGAAAGTAATAATATTATACATTTTAAAAGAAATTTAACATAATTGTGTAGACTAAAAGATGTAATTGATGATAATTGAATATTTAAATGTTAATTAATATGTTTATTTTCTATTAGTAGTTTGATCCTTCTATCATTATCTTTTAATGAGAGTTTAACCTTCTCAGTCGCTCACATTAAATATTTAACCCGACAAACGCGGTCCTTTCTCAAAAAACACATTTCTTTTAATATCCACTATTTTATGCCGCTAATATGGGAAATTTAATTCCAAACAAATTCTCTCTTCGTTTTTCTTCAAAAATCTTATAAAATAAGGAGAAATTTTTTATGAAATACTATTTTTTTTAATTTAAAAAAGGACATATAATAATTTAGGATATAAGTTTGAAAAAACAGTGGCAGAAAGTCTTACATTTCTGTAGAAAATCTTTTGCTAAATATACACATAATCTGAGGAAGGTAGAACAAGAAGCTAAGACTGGCCATCCAATTATGAATTGTACGGATGTAGACACCATGCTGTCACCATCAAGGTTCAAATATAAGGAGAGGGATTTTCACTCCTTGACTTTTTTATCTTATTATCTTTATAAAAAAAATAATATAAGATATTAACGTAATTTAATCGTGATTATTTAAATAAGAAATGAGGAAAAATAAGAAATATTAATAAAGGAGAGAATCCTCCTCTCAAATATAAACCCAAATGTCAATTGTGATTATTAATATATTTTGTCCAAACTCTTAATGACAATAATTAGTTAAGACTAGTGCTAAATAAATCTGAGATTATTCTCACGTATATTCAATCATACATTATATGGTTCACTCATTTTTCTTATTCTTGTTTTATTATGCAGAAATTGTTGGATTACTCGTTCAATCTATGATCAAGCTACGTGATGAAAATTATAGATAAACAGGATTATGCCTCCTAACAAGATCTTTTTTGGATTTTTTTGTGAGGATTTTAGGGATTCGTAAATTGTGTTCATTCTTCATACATCGTGCGGTCAGTTTTTGTCATATACTGTTTGTATTTAATTTTAAATAAAAATATTTAAAATGATTTCTAATCGCATAATATACGATGAACATATATGATTTACGGATTTTCAGAATCCTCACAAATAGGATCCGACGAGAATCCGGATTCATCCCTCCAACTACACGGTTGAGTTTGAGATGAAACGAAATGTAAAAATTTGGAAAAGTGATCTTGCGAAATCCAGTAGTTGTTCAAAACTTCATATAGTGGAATTGCGACTAAAAGAAACTTTCCAAAGTGTGGTGGGGGGCCATGAAGATGTTGAATCAGACAATTAGTCTAAATACGAAGGTGATCATCCATTAAGATAAGCTTGATTGAAGATAATCAAAGATTAGGGGTCACAAATTAGGTGATTAGATTAGATTGGCCAGTAATTTTTATTTTTCACTGTGATTTTCTTAAAGCAGAAGGGTAAAATTCTTTTTATAGTAAATTTTTGTGATTGATTGATTGATTTTTGACCCACATGCACAGTTCAGTTTCTATGCAGAGCAAACTGAAATCCCACTTTTCATCATTGCCACTGTTCGAAACCCCTCTGACTTTAATCATTTGTTCCATTTACATAATTTACTTTGTCCTCTTGCTAAATGACAAGGGAAATTACAGAAAAAGGAGCTTTCTCGAAGTAAATTTCTATTTGAATTTTTTGATACATCACAATTCAACGTTATTTTCTACGTTAATTTTATAAAATATTATGTTAAAAAATAAAATAGAAATAAATTCACGAAGGATTCTTCTTACAAGAAAATTTCGAACATTCAAATATATATATAATATAAAAGAAAAAATAATAATAATTGGGTCTCTTAAAAATCGGCAATTCCTCGTTGCCTCTGGTTAGGAAGCCCGCCGGCCACAATTTAAGAGGCTGGTCTGCAGATTTGTGCCACGTCATATGGTCCCGGTGAATGTGGGTCCAAGTAATGACGTGTCAGGATCAGAAAGAAGTACAGCACGGCCTTATGCTGCAGAGGAGCCGAACTAAACGAAAATTATCCTATCTTGTAAGTTTATAACTAGGAACTTTGAAAACACCCGTGTCTCTGTCTGCCTACCAAAAAAATACGGAGAGAGAGAGAGAGAGGAGAGAGAGAGGATTCTACCCATTTAAAGGTTTCTTCTTTCTTTGTTGTTGTTCCTCAGAATGATATTGTAGAGAGAAAAGAAGGTTCTTTTAGAGAGAGAAAGTTAGAGAGAGAGATCTAATGGAGTACGAGAGGATACACAAAGCTCAGGTAAATTTAACAAAAACCCATGTCTGTTTTTTCTAACTCCTTTTTTATGTTCTTTTGGAGATGAATGGAGCTTTATTCTCTTTGGTTGTGGAACTTTGTGTGAACGAATTTTACTTTCAGGGGTTGTTTCCAAATTGCATGAATTTGGTTGAAACTTGTATATCAAAAAAAAAAAAAAACCCTTGGACTGGCTTCTGCTGCAATATATACGTGCTTAATCAAATTTGGATATGATTTTAGTAATTTGATTAATTGGGTTTGTTTAATTAGTTGGTTTTGTTCACAAAGATGATAGCTTTTAGCATTTTTTGAGTAGTGGACTGAAAGGGTAATTACTTTTACTGTCTCGTTTTTCTTTCCTCTTTCAGACTGGTATAATTTCTCCCAGTAAATTGAGGATGAAGCTCATAGGGCCTCACCATCATAAAACGAAGGATGGATCAAACAGTAACTCCTCCAGAACTTCGCCCTCGAAGCTTGCCGATTCCGAGTTCGTGAAGAATAGCTTGTTAGACCCCATGAATGGAGATGAGGAAGGTTTGTCTCTCCTCTTTTGATTCAAAAATTCGTAACACGAGCATCGATTAATCCCAGCTTAGTTCTCCAATGGATTTCCCATGCGTTGCGCAAATGCTAAACCGTTTACTGATTAAGTCTTATGCTGTCCAGTTCAATCGTCCAGTTTGGAAGTTGTGTCCATGAATTTGTCGAGTGCAGCGGCATTGGACCTTGGACAAAGTGATCAACCTTCTTGTCAACCAAAGGAGTCGTTGCCGCGAGAAAATGGCGATCGCGGTCGTGTTAAATTGCAGCATTATTCAAAGGGTGAGAGCGGTAATTCATGCGCAATTCACCCCGTGAGAATGATGGATGACGAGAACCTTGACTATGATAGTAATGCTAGTTCATCCAGTTTCGAGTTTCATAAAGGGGAGAAGTCGGTACATAAGCACCTTTCGAGAACGCTTTCAAGAACTATGCCATCGAAGTGGAACGACGCCGAGAAATGGATAATGAACAAGCAAATTGTACAAGCAAATTTTCCCAGAAAGAGTAATTTACAAAACCAAACAATTCGTTTGCCGGTGACATGTATGGTGAGGGTGGCTCCGGAGTCTGCTAACCACGATTATAAGCCAAATGGCAGAGGAGCAGACACAAAGCGGGTCGATTTCTGTCAGCCTGCATCGCAGATTGGATTCGATAAGTTCTCTTTTGTCCCATCGGAGTCTCACATGAGTTCAGGTCAAGCTTGCGAGGGGAATGCTATGTGTTCTAAAAGTACTGTGGAAAACGCTGCAGGTACGCTTTCATTGGCTTTAAGAACTTCATGTGGTACTTTGTTATGTTATGTAGGATTTGTACGTCTTGTGGTTGCATTACTTTTAGCTTCCTTGTTCGTAGACTTAAATGTGTATAGCAGAGGCAGAGGAAATTGACCATTTGCTTTCGGTTTGTGCAGGCACTGCTGCCATAAGATCAGTCTCAATGAGAGATATGGGAACGGAAATGACACCGATCCCGAGTCAAGAGCCTTCAAGGACTGCTACTCCTGAAGGGGCAACAACCCCACGCCGCAGCCCAACTTCTTCAGTGCCGTCAACTCCCCGAGGAGGTGCACCGGCTCCCACACCTACCACGGATGGCGAATCACAGCCACGATTTGAAAACAACAAAAGACAATTGTCAGAAGAAGAATTAAAGCTCAAGACAAGAAGGGAGATTGTAGAACTTGGTGTTCAGCTTGGTAAGATGAACATTGCCGCTTGGGCAAGTAAAGAGGAGCAGGAGAAGAAACTTTCTGCTGAAAAAGCTGATGCGACCGAACTTGAGCGGATTGAGTTTGAAAAACGAGCAGCGGCCTGGGAGGAAGCTGAAAAATGTAGACATACAGCAAGGTTTCTGCTTCAACCCAATAACCCCCATTCTTTTAGAACTTCGTTTGGATCACCTTTTTGCGTTGCTTTGTAATAGAGTACTGCTATGCATTTCTACTTGAAACCATGTATGTATGTTCTGCCATCCTAACATGACTAGAGAATGCTAACATTTCTCAGATACAAGCGCGATGAAATCCAAATCCAAGCATGGGAAAGTCAGCAGAAGGCAAAACTCGAAGCAGAGATGCGGAGAATAGAGGTATTTAAAGTTCTTTTCATTTCGCATCTCTAGCCAGAAGAAGTGTTCTATTTTCGAGTCTGAAACCTTGGCCGATATTTCTTTTGAATTGTATTGAACTGGTTCAGTGAGCTCCAGTTATTAACTTTATACCTGGCGATTGGGAAGTATTGTGATTTATGCTTTTCTTGACTCTCAAGTAAATGCGTTGGTACTTCGTAACGATATGGATATGATACGGAGGATTTTGTGGTTGGAAACTTTTGTTTGTCTTGACTAATTCAGGACTACTTTTCAGGCTCAAGTTGAACAAATGAGAGCGCAAGCTCAATCCAAGATAATGAAGAAGATAGCACTAGCAAGGCAAATATCCGAAGAGAAACGGGCGGCAGCTGAAGCTAGAAAGAATCAGAGTGCAGAGAAAACTGCAGCTCAAGCAGAATACATCCGCCAGACTGGACGAATGCCATCATCTCATTACATTTGTTGCGGTTGGTTGTGATAAAACCTGAAACAAAATATAGAAGAAAAGCTTCGTACGAGGAGCGCGTATGTTTTCAGTACACATTATGATTGAAGGAGTTTGTGTATGATATACAAACTTTATATCCACAGAGCAACCAGTGTTGTTAGATTTAGTAGATTTTTCAGTAGATGCATATGAATGTTGAGGTATCTATGTTCCAACATTGTTTGCATCCTCTCTACCCCCAACTATCTGAGATTGGAGGAAAAGAAGAGAATAAATAGGAACTGTTGAGAGAAAAATCTAAAAGCCATTTGAGAGTAAAATTTTGGGAGTTTTAAAGAAAAATTACTGTTCATTTAAACGAAAAATCATATATTTACACTAAAAAAATCACTCATACTATTCACTTTATCTTGTATTTTGTCCTTATCATTAAAACTCAAAGTTTTCAAGTTTTTTTTCATTAGTTTTTCTTAAAATTTTATGGGGTTAAGCTAAATTATCATAATCCTTTTCTAGAGATGATTGTCTTTGTCGCTAGACTGGTACCACCGAAAGCGGAAATTCTCTCTTTCGAACTCTCAACGGTGCGCATCATGTAGGGAATGTGAGTGGCCGGTCGACCAACAGTACTGAGTCGTCGGTCGACCAACAATATTGAGTCCTTGACTGGCCTCTCACAGCCGCACTTACATGCGCACAACTATGATCTGCATAAGAGACTACCTCAAGGTGAAGGTCACTTTACCTTAAATTAAGGCCCACTACCATCAAATTCTTGAACCTATTTCAACCCAAAAGGAAGAGCAGTCTAGAAAATCCTGGGATCCTAGCCCTAAGATACCTGGATATAGGTGTGCCCAGTCCCACTTGAAATTCAATAGGACACCTTTCAATTCCCAAGTCAGTCTTCCTACCTCAATGACAAAAAGCTTTCCCCTTTGTGTATTGTTTAATCAAACCCACATGCTTGTGCACACCCCGAGAGTTGGAGGGCTCTTTTATATTTGGCACCAACAATGCCATAGGCCAGGCCACATAATCTAGACCAAAACTTTATTGATGTAATTTAGATGTTTTATTGTTAAATTTAATGGTTAAAACATTATGCTCTAGGCCAACAATGCCCTAGACCGAGCCACATAATCTAGACCAAAACTTTATTGATGCTTTGAAGTATTTGGTAATTTGGGTGTTTTACTGTTAAATTTAACAGTTAAAACATTATGACCGAGGCCAACAATGCCCTAGGCCAGGCCACATAATGTAGACCAAAGCTTTATTTATGCTCCAGAGTATTCGGTAATTTGGATGTTTTATTGTTAAATTTAACGGCTAAAACATTATGAGTACTGAATAATCCATAGCACCTAAAGAAAGTTTCAACCTAGACACCTCTAGGCATGCTTCAATCATGGCTAAACATACAATTTTCAGCATCCACTTTTTGGAACTTGTTTTTCTGATAAACTAAATAATAATTCCCTCCATAATCATACCTTCTGGGTTGCTTATGTTTACATTAACAATCCTTGCAAGCAAAGAAATTTTTATTCGTGCCACTCGTGATATGTTTACTAAAATTAGGTATTGAAATTGTATAATCATCCTGATTCTTTACTTTCTTGCAGTTGATAAAATTAGGTATCAAAATTATTTGATTCTTAACGTCTTCGTGCGTTTATTAACGCATATAAAATTGAGAAAAAAATGAAAGTTTCATTTTGAAATTTGTAATCAGATGCCTAAAGAATCAAGAATAAATTCCATTATGTTTTTCCCCCTTCGAAATCAAGATTAAAGCATCAACTAGGAGTCTAGGACACAACATTTGGAAGAAATTTAAATAAAAAATAAAAAATAATAAAAAAAAACTCTTAACAATAAAATGTTAGAAATCTTAATGAAACACTTCTGGTACTGTTCATTTTTAACGTTAAGGACATTTTTATCTTCAAAAGTCATTTCTGGTATTATTTACTTACACCTTTATTTTATTTTTTTATTAAAACTAAAGTTTTTGAGAACTTTTCCATGTTAGTTTGCTTAAAATGTTGAGATCATATATAATTTATTTTCTCCAAAGGCTTTGGACCGAGCTTCATTCAGGTAGACACAATAAAGGTGACTTAAAGCGTGGATGCTCATCTTGTCTGTTTACACAAAGATGGAGACTTTGGTTCAGTGATGCTGCTGTGGATGACAGAGCAGGTGGGGTCTTGCAGAAAATTGACCATGCAAATTACAATACTCGTTCAAGGAAAAGGTTGCTGAGTCGCTGCCCCTTCGTACAATTGTATGGCCAACCAACCTTTTCCAAGGGCTGGGTCCTATCATTGCTGAAGAGGGTGCCCTACCTCTGTCACCATTCCATCCCTCTTAAAAGTCCCCTCTGTGTAGATAGCCCCACAACATGCATCAGAAAACCCAGACTTTCGCTATCAATTTAACCTTTACTCATTCACCATCAGGTCCACTAATCACTTTAGTGGTATACTTTTTTGACCATCAAACTTTTAAGTTAAACGTTAGTTACGATACATACATTTACTTAATACATACACCATCTGATAAGTAAATGCTATAACCAAGTTATATTCTTTGACCATCTTTAAAACCAAAATGCACTCTTTGTGACTTATCTCATTTGTTGACATCTGTTCCTTCATTTGAATGACACTTAACAGTGTTAGCTCTTCAACTTATTTGTTCAACAAAAATATTAAAAACTAAAGATAAATTAAGTTCAAAGAACACGTGTCACTGAAGTAGATAGGACACAGAGAGGCCACTGAGGATTTTCGGTGCAAAAGATTTGAACTCATTTGTTCGACCCTTTACTTGACGCTATAAATATACATGCTCGACAATTTATTTAATAAAATGATATTCTTAATGTCTATTTGTACCACATCTCTAATAGAGAGAAAACCTATATATGCTAGTGGACGTTACCTCTACTAGATAGATGGTATAAATAAATGACAAGTGTAACATTACTCGAATAAAAAATAAAAAAAATAGCGTTTAATTTTGAGAACATGCATGCCGACACAGCATGGGACCTCAAATAATTGTGAATGAAGGTTTTGATAAAAACATAAGTGTCATTGGTTTAGACTTTTGAGATCAAGAAAAGTAATCATGATATTCTGCTTTTGAATGCACATATGAACCATGAATCATGTGTATATATGAACATTCAAATGAACCATGAATCATGAATCATGTGTATATATGAACATTCAAATGAACCATGAATCATGTGTATATATGAACATTCAAATGAACCATGAATCATGAATCATGTGTATATATGAACATTCAAATGAACCATGAATCATGTGTACATGAAACATGAGAAAATCAGGAATTTTGATATGCATGTAGTGTGTAGAGCATTCACTCTTGCAGCCGAAATTCCGAGTTCATTTCCCCCTCCTCCAATATTGCTTAGAAAAAGCCATGCATACATGACGGTTCATATACAATTTAGAGAAAGCCATACAGTCACGAACATGCTGCAATACACCTTTTTAAGGCTATTTTCACAAACATTCAAGTCTCCTACTACATATGCGTTGTACGTATTTGAATACAAGGAAATAACGAAAAGAGATACGCATCGTTTAATTACAGCATTAAACTAAGCCTTAAAGCTACAGTATTAAGCCGCCCTCCCAACTCTTCAAAAAGGGTTGGAGAAGTTGGGAGGAGCTGCAAATATTACATAAGAGAATGGTATCTTAACCGGTTAAGTTGTTCAATACTCGAGTGACCCCACGGACGTTATCCCGCTGCTCAAGTTTCTTGAGTCCTGCCGGCTTCCATAGTCGTCGCAACTATTGTCTGAGAGCCTCTGATTTGGGACTGACTTTAGAAGTTCGAGGCCTCGTTTTCCCATTTGCTGAACTTCTTGTGGTGAGAGTATTTTGATACACCACACGCTATTTACAAACTCCCTGGTATCAGCATAAACACAACGAATCTAGAGTCAGACAATCAATAACAGAATTCAGACGAAAGAAATTTTGGGGTGTACCGGAAAGTTTACTGCCAAGCGGTCAATATTTCAATCGAGCCTAAATATATGCAAGTCATTCGCTACAAAATTGGAAACCTAGTCCACATGGAAATTAACTCGTTCCTACTTAGAACATTTAAGCAATGACAAAAATACTAAACAAGTTTTCTCAGCAACGCCCAGTCTTAACTCTGCACAACTTACAGCTAGAGGAACTCTTGTTTTAAGTCTCCGAAAGTTCAGACTCAAGTGGACTCATGCATTTTTTTATCCTACAATTCATAGCTAGGAAAAAAAATTAAATTATAGTAGTGGGAACTCACGGCCAGGGGTCATCCCCGAGGAGAAGAACATCATTCTCCCGGTCAACAAATACAAGCTGCCAGCCTGATCTCACAGGGTCGTCCAACTCGCCTTCAAGGCCAAACATACGAGCAAGCTCGTTACGTAGCTCTTGGTAGCTGCTGAACTTGGTAATGTCAAGTGACCTCCCAAAGGACCCTGACTTATAAACCTGCAAATAATTATGGTTTTGTTTAGAAGACGACAACATTTTAAGGCCACTATCATATCACTTGAGGTCTAGTTGAAAATTTAACTTTACAAAATAATATAACCTTAAACAGGCCATTGCAACTTACCTTAACAAAATTTCTGTTTAGCAGGTCTCCATTGTCTGCATTTTCTGAAGACTGCGGGAAACCCGATTCATGAATACAACTAGAAGGTGTACCTGCTGGATTAAGTGAAAAATCAGAGCCTGCAGTGCTCATGTAATTAGAAGGAAAATGCATGGTTGTAGAACCACAATCGCCACCAACTCCTCTAAGATTTGACATCCCGCCTTGCATTATAAGAGGTGAGGACTCTATATTGACACCGAATAAAAGATGGCCTTGAGGATCGGTACCACCTTCTTGGTCTAATGAGCACTCTCTCCCTGGAAAAGGTGGCAACGAAATAGAATTCTGAGACATAGGAGTGTGGGGAGGTCCAAACTGTTCCACCCGGGGCAGAACACATTGAGAAACTCCAGAGGAAAGAAGAGGGTCAATCGCTGCTCGCTTTGATGGCCAGCCATCAGAAGATATTAATTGATTGGTTCTAGGCAGGTTAAGCAGGTGGGATGATTCATCCTGTGGAAATGAACCCATGAGATTGTGCAAGGGAGATATAACAGTGCTGGTAGCAGGGTTCCCATTAGAATCAGAAAAACTCCGTTGATGGCATAGCGTTGTGACAACTTGCAAAGATGGCGACTGGGATTGAGAGGCGGAAGCAAACTGAGTCATGGAAGAGACAGCACTTGGAATCTGCTGATGATCAACTAATTGCTGCTGCTGCTGATTACTGAAAGAATTCTGATGCTGCAATTGCTGCTGAAGAAGGTGAGACTGAGTTTGCACCTGAGGCTGTGACTGGCGATGGTTCTCTTGAACACCTTGGAGAAAGGCTTGTTGAGAATGAGATTCTTGCACCATCTGGGGCTGCATCAAGGCAGCAGACCTATTACTATTAGGGAGGCTTTGCGGCTGCTGGAACTGCAGAAGGGATGTAGGTAGCGGTCTGGAAGGATCTACAGCCCTCATCTCTTGAAGTGCGGCTGCAGCCATAGCTTGGTACATGTCTGATTGTAAGCCCATCATAGAAGCATCAAGTCTTGGCTGCGTCCATGGTGTGACCCCCATGCCAGGAAAGTTCAGTGATTGCATTCCACGGTCTCCATTGTTTCCTTGAAGCCACACGAGTTGAGAATTCATGCCAAGGTCGTCGTCCCTCATACCTGAGAGAATAAAGATTTTCTTACTGCCGCAATTCTAGAAGATATAAAATCGGGAGTTAAATAGCCTAGATCTAGCAGTAAATGAGCATACCATTGAAAGAGGGTAGTCCAGGTGTCCATGGTCGCTTAAGCCTAAGCTGGAAAGGAGATGGATACAAGGGAAATGTTGTTAATGGTTCAACCTCCCACAGTGAGACTCGTGGCTGTCTCTCCCCTGCTGTGGATTCATCCCAACCCACCTGAATTAAGTTAAGATTATCCATGAATGTTCCAGCAAAGTTGCAAAAGATGTAAAAAAAAAAAATTATTCTTAAGGAACTTAACCCGGATCTATCCAAAAAAAAATATTCAGTTTACGATATGCAATACAGATCTACTTATATATATAGATGTATATGTATAATTATTAATAATTATACAACAAACCTTGACTGAACGCCAATGTGAATTAGGCCACCGAGCTGGATCTAGGTCACTTATGCCAGTTATTGTTCCCATGTAGCTGATAATGTATAATTGTCAGATACCAACCAATAAAACTTGCAACTTCTAGAATAAAAATAATATGAAGGAGGCTAGCAGTGTTCAATGTACCAACACCCAACCCATAAATTTATGGGTTTTTTCGTAACGAGATTACAGGCATCCAAGACTTATTGAAAGGAGAGAAGAAGCATTCGGAATTATCTAGTAATCGTCTATAACATCCTTAACGAAATAAAAGTTTAGGACCTACCGGCGGACACTTGATTCTTCTGTTTCAAACAACATCCGAAAACGCATGCCAACAGAAATGCAGGTATGATAGACCGCTTTAATGTACTTGGCCAGGGGAATGACAAACTCAGATGGGCTAGCCCTGCATGAAAGGTGCGTAAGTTTCAGGGGAAGTGATAAACCTAAAAGACCTGGTATCATCAGCCTACATAGACTCATACCTTGGATTATAAAATATGGTGAAAGGACTACTTGTTGCAGCTGCGTGAGCTGCAGCAGCAAGAAGTCCCAAGTGCATGCTATCGCTTGATAAAACTGATGAAGGCATCACAGTTTGTTGTCGGTTAGCTCTCCGGATGCCAAGGAGTAGTTGATTCTTTTCATTCCTGCAAGCAGGCAAAAAAATAGTATGAACATTGCAAAAGATCACATTGTTTATATGACCAAAACAAAACAACACAGCAGAGAACGGGTGAACAGCCTACCAGATGAAAAGGACCGAGTCTCCAGCAACAAGTCTTTTAGCACTTACAAACACACTCCAACCCGTTGTAAGAAGGTGCCTTTTGGGCTGGCCTAAAATAGAAAAAAAATCAACAAACATGTCAATAATCACTTCATGGAATGAAAGGCCTTGTAACATGATATTCTCACTATTCAAGTCGGGAAACTAAAAGAAGTTGCAATGGCGGGAAAGTACTCATCTAAAGTCAAACTTAATTCTCAGTCTACTTCACTCATTCAAGATACGAAGAGAGGTTTAATATTTTCTCCACTTTTCATGAAAATTCTCCTTAGCAAACTCACCCCGAAAAATGTGTCTAAACTTCCATTCATTATCATGCAAATCCCTTGCAATTAACTCTTGCGCTGGTGGTTGTTGGGAGAAATCCTGCATGTCAAAAAATATATATTCAGAAACAAAATAGAGATTAAAAACATGGAAAATACTATAATATTCAGACAGAACCATTAACCGTCATTTTTCCCTGAGACAAAGTGCCAGAACTATTGTACAAACCCTAGTAACTAGCTCAAAAGTGAAGGTCATACTGCATATAGTTAATTAGAGAATTTACCAATGGAGGAAACACTTTTTCAGCTGCCCGGCGAGGAACAGAGAAACCACCATGGGTACTTGTGTCACTGGCTGTCAAGGTTTTACAAAAATAATTTGTTGGCTGTTTGTTTGGGCTGCCCAACCCTGCTGGAAGGTAGCCATCCTTTTGCTCTTGCTGCAGATGAAGGTTATATACAGCATGAGAGCAAAGGATAAAGAACAAAAATTTCAAAGCCAATCAAGGCAAAGTGGCATACCAGATTTAGCGGTTGCAAAGTCATTTGTGCATACACTTCATCTGTCTCAACATCTGCCTGCAGTTACCAACATCGATCTTTTAGAAACCAGCATATAGGAATATTAAGAACCAGAACTAACCAAACCAAACAAGCCTTACATGCATTGTCACATTGTGGAGTTGACAGATAAGCTGCGGGGGCAAGCTTGGATGGTTGGGAATATGAGCGTCCACTTCCTTGTTGGTTGATGCCGCAACCTACATTATGAAGCATTACAGTTTGCATAGAAGGAAAATGAATAAAAAGTAGAACATTTACAGAAGATTGATCACACAGAATATCACATCTGTTGCATAAAAAGTTGGCAGAAACAAATTCATCCTTTCGCAAACATAAATTGACAAATAAAACGACACGCCACTAAATTTGCAAGGAAGAACTGACAAATTATTTATACAAACCTGTTCGCTGTGACCTTGAGGAAAATAAACTACACGGCTCCCAACAGCGGGCAAAGAAACAAGGGGACCGGCACAAGCATGCCAAAGTTCAGAATTCAAAACTTTCTTCTCCCCTACAAAATGGAATTCAAGAAAACAAAGACCAATTAAAGCCAACACTTGGTTTCAGAATTTGATTACAAATCCACCAATTAAAGAATACAAATAAATACTAAAATGTCATCCGAGGGCCTTATTATGGAGGGAAATAAATTTTCCATCCGTATATGGACTTCTGGAAATTATGGTTAACTTTCAAATTTCACACTAATTTTTATCTTCCAAATTTAGAAAGAAAGCCAAATCAAGCCCCTGCCAGCTGAGAAAATGGTGGAAAGAGAAGAAACCAAACAATAAATAAGAAGCTTTCTGGGATTTGGGTCTCCAGGAGCAAAGGAAAAGTAGAAAACAGAGAGGGAGAGAGGGAGAGAGAGAGAGAGAAGAGAGCTTAACACAACTGCTAACTTGGGTTATGAAAATTCTAAAATCTAATTTTTCCCCAAAATTTCTTGGCAACCAAACAGAACTATCAACATCCTAAATCCATACAACATATTACAACTATATCTACATCTCAGTTTAAAATCCTGGCAAAAATTAAAAATACACACAGAACAATTCTGCAAGCAACATTAATTGACCATACCTTCCTGGGATTGAGGACTGAAACCAGCAGAAGAGAGCCTCATTATTCGCAGAGATTCAAAAACACTGGAAGCCTAAAAATTGACTCCACAAAAAGTTATTCAACCCCAGTCACAATCACAACAATTTAACACCAAAATTCACCCAAATTACAGGACAATCCTTTTCTTCCCCTCTTTTTTTTTTTACTGCAAAATATCATATTTCACCATCACACATTCAAACCCCCCAAAGAAACAAACTTTCATGCAAAACTTTACCAGGAAATCACAAAAGCATGAAGCTTCACATTCATGCAAAGTTAAACAAAAGAACCCTCAATTCCCCAAGTCCTGAAACTTCAAATGAAACTGGTTTCGCTGATAAGAACGATCAATTTCAGCCTCATTCGCACTTAGCCAGCCTCAATCAAACCACCCAAAATGTCCAATCTGCAACTAAAGACTTCATGCCACAATCTTCAACAAACCCACATCACCATTTGTGACTAACAGAGCTTCAAAGTCACAGATTGTACACTCCCAGATAGTCCAATCTCAGAAACCGAGCAATTAGAGCAATAACCCGGCAAAACCCAGAAGCCTAAAACCCCAACTGTGCTAACAGAATCCCCAGATCTCAGCCTCAGAACACAAAGTTGCTTGTGCCACCATGAAAGCAGGAAAGGACCAGATCTCAAACAGCAAGGAGCCCAAGTAAAAGCAAGATGCAATCAAATGGCCTGTGCATTATTCTGAGAGGAAACTGAAAGGTACGCGATGATCAACTCTGCACAAAATAGGCTAACAGATGACAGAAACAGAGACTGTTGAGGAAGAATATATGCACAGATGGAGAATCCAAGAGTTGGGTTTGCTTCCAAACTTTCCACTAATGGAAACACAAGGTTTGCTGCTGTGTGTGGTAAGCGGTGGTGGTGGTAGTGATTGTTCTAGTACACCACTAGTGCTTGCTCGCTTTGCCAGTATTGCTTTACCTCTCTCTCTCTCTCTCTCAGCTTCAATCAATCAAAAGCACAACCGCCATTATTTTTGGCTGTCTTTTTTATACCAAGGGAACAAGTAATTTATGAAAGACTTTAGGGACAGTATGAGAGAGAAAGTGTCAGATTTTTAATTTTTAGACGAGAAGGTTTTGCAAATTTTCCTTTTTCATTTTTCTTTTTTGATTAACTGGGTTTTCCTGCTTTTTTTTTAGCTTTTGAGTCTTGAAATGAAAGAACAATGGACACAATGGTGATGATTATTGCAGAAATGCCCTTATAAAGTAGAGAGTGCTAATGGGGAAGAACTATAGAGCAGGGTAATAAGAAAATAAGTTGTTTTTAAAAGTAATGGTATTGTTATCGACGCTTAGAAGTGTTTTTTTTCTTTCTTAAATATAAAAATTTAGAGTATACAATAAATTTTTTAGAGTGTTAATAATAGCATGTTTCTAATATACTGTTATTGACGGGATAAAAATTTGAACTTATCTATAAGGAACGGTTACATAGCCTTTCTCAACTATCCTGACTTGTAGTCATAACCAGTTGCATGGCAAAGCCCTCGCTTGAGTGATGGATAAAAATATAAAGATGTATGACTAGTTAAACGGTAGAATTCCTCACATATGCAACCGTTTGCATGGTGAAATTTCTTGCATGATTTGTGAAATAGAAAGAAAAAAATAAATGTATAACTATTTACACAATAAAATCTCTCAGGTTATACAAGAGATAGAAAAAAGACAATGTAAAACTAGTTAAATCCCTCACTTGATGTGGAAGATAAAAATATAAAGAAATATGATTCGTTAAACGCAAGAATCCCTCATGTGGAGATAAAAAGATAAAAATGTACGACTAGTTGCATGGTAAAATTTTTCATGTGATGTGAGAAATAGAAAAAGAAAAATATATGTGTAACTTATTACACTGTAAGATTTCTCACGTAAGGCCATCTCCAACCAATGGCTGGCCAGAGGGCTCGTTTTAGCCCTCTGGCCCTCCAAGATTCTTCAAGATATTAATATTTTAATGAACAGTACAATGCCATATTTGCCTCCGTCTCCAACCGAGGGCCAGATGGCTCGTTTTAGCCCTGCCACAAAAAACAGTCTCCAACCAAGGGCCAAACATAATTTATTATTTAAAAACTACAACTTAAATTCAAATCCAACAGCTAAGTGACGTCAGCTAGCCGTTGGATTTGAATTTTTCTTTTGCTATAAATAGGGTGGATATTGGGCTATAATTCACACAACTTTGAATTCAATCTATTTCAATTCAATCTCTTTCAATTCAATCTCTTTCAATTCAATCTTTTTCAATTCAAGTTTGCAATGAATTCCAACTTTGGATCTTCTTCGGATTCCAACTGGGGGTCCTCATCCAATTCCAAATTGGAAGCAAAATGGGCGCAAATGAGACTAGAAGATGAGGAGTGTGATGAAGAAGTTCAAGTAAGGCGCAACAAACAAAACATGGCAGCAACCATGGTGTGTCAGCCAACTGAGGAACAACCTCAATGAGGTGGCTCTATTGCTGGTCGCTCTTACAAATCACGAAACAGAGCGATGTCGCATGCCTATCTGATGAACAACTACTTCAACCCTAACTCGGTGTACACAGAAGAGGATTTCAGACGTCGCTTCCGGATGAGACGTCATGTCTTCGAGCGTTTACTTCGTGATGTCCAGCAAGTCAATCCATACTTTCGACAGAAGCTGGACAGAGCAGGCCGCCTTGGTTTCTCACTTCATCAGAAGGTTACTGTTGCACTTTGAATGATGGCTTATGGCTCCCCAACTGATTCTATGGATGAAACCCATGGTATGTCTGAGTCTACATGCCTTGATACTCTTCAACAATTTTGTGACACAATTGTTCAGGTTCACAAAGAAGAGTACCTCCGCGAGCCAAATCAAGAAGATCTGAATTGGCTCATTCGCAAAGCTGAAGACCATGGGTTTCCGGGCATGATAGGGTCATTAGACTGCATGCATTGGGATTGGAAGAACTGTCCTACCGGATGGCAAGTAGGCTTTAACGGAAGGTCGAGAAAGCCAACTGTTATGTTAGAGGCGATTGCCTCATATGACACATAGATTTGGAATGCTTTCTTTAGAGTCCCTGGATCCCAAAATGACATTACAGTTCTTGGGCGTTCACCCCTCTTCAATAACTTGACGGAAGGTAAAGCACCGCAACTTCACTACTACATCAACAACCGTCAATACAATATGGGGTATTACTTGGCAGATGACATCTACTCAAAGTGGGCGACACTTGTCCAAACAATTCCAAACCCTAGGAATGATGCAGAAAAGTTGTTTACCTTACACCAAGAAGCATACCGGAAAGATGTTGAGAGAGCTTTCGGTATTCTACAAGCACGGTGGAAGATTATTAACGAACCGGCAAGAGGGTGGAGTCGAGAAAATTTGGACTCCATCATGATGTCTTACATCATATTACACAATATAATAGTGGAGGATGAGCGAGATGAGTATATTGATGGAGAGTCCGATGACAACCAAGAAGATCCAAATAGGTCAAGAAGGGCTCGTGCAAAAATATATGATGGGCCTAATTTGCCTTTTAATCCAAGAACTTGTAGTATCTCTATAAATGAGTACATGAGGCTATAGAATGATACATTCTCGTACCACAAATAAGTACCTACAACATGATCTTGTTGCACATCTTTGGGCCAAAAGAAGCATGGAGTAGGCGTTTAAGTTTTATGTTATTAAATGTTTTTTAAAATGTTGTTTAAGTTTCATGTTGTTAAATGTTTTTTTTTTATGTTGTATAATTTGTATGTTGGTTAATGTTATTTAATGTTATTTCATATTGTTTAATGTTGTTTCATGTTACTTAATTTAATTTAATGTTGTATAATGGCTTAGGAAGTTATAGGAAAAAAATATAATTTAAAAAAAAATATGAAACAAATTTTGTGAAATAGAAGTTATAGGATAAAAATAGAATTTAAAATAAAATAAAGCAACTATGTGAAATAGAAGTTATAGGAAAAAATGGAATTTAAAAAAAATGAAACAAATTTTGTAAAATAAAAGTTATAGAAAAAAATAGAATTTAAAAAAAAATATTAAAAATAGAAGTTATAGGGAAAATTTTGTAAATAAAAAATAATAATAAAACTATAAAAAAAAAATTCAAATGCAACGGCTAGCTGACGTCAACTAATTTTTTTCTTAAGCATTCATGTCGGTTATAACCGATAAGATTCTCAGTATTTCTGGCCAGCCTTCTAGCCCTCTCCGATTCCATGGGGCCCTCTCAGATTCCAGAGCCATCTAGCCTAGCCCTTGGTTGGAGACAGTTTTCGGCCTATTTTCGGCCCTCTGACCCTCTGGACCCTTCAGTTTGAGATGGCCTAAATGTTGAGGCCCCTCAGATGGATAAGGAAACAAGTAGGTTGAGGCCCGCAGCTTATCTGCTGCAGCACTTGAAGACCAGCTCAGCGGCTCGCGCAACAGATGCAATAGGGCAGACGAATTGTCTGCGAGCAAGCGCACAGAAAGTATGTTTTCTACAACCCATATTAAAGCGTTGCTAGCACCCAAAGGTTGGTGTGCCTCTTGAGTTTTGATCCAATGCGGCTAGCCCAACTACATCCTATTCAACGACTTACATCCAATTTAATCAATATTAACGGTAATAAAAAGATTCAATGGCTCAAATTTAAATCCAACAGTCAAAGTAATATTATTAATTAATTCAAATCAGATCAAAACTCCTCCAAAACTCTATAAATACTCATCCATTTGTTCACTAATCCATAAAAATCCAATTTTCTCATATTTCACTACCAAATATTTTTCTCGGAATTCAAATTATTTTACATCAAAATGTTCGTACATTATACAAAAACTAATTCCAAAATTGTTAGCGAAAAAAAATCAAAGAAATATAAAAGTTTAACAATTTATAAAATTGGGGATGGAAATTGTAGGTTCCTTACTATTAGAAAGAAAAAAAATGTCTAATCATACGTATAGATAAATAATTAAAAATAAGAAGTTAAAATTTGGGATTTCCCACGCCTAAAATTCCACTACCTATGGCGGTAAGAAAGCGGTTTGAAATTGGTATACAATGCATGGATTGATTAGATGGCACCATACATTTAAAGAATGGTGATAGGGTTTCATAATATTGCTCATCCACCCAGGATTCATGCACGGTCGAGATGGGCCAACACGGATTCCATCTACACATGAAATTATGAAAGTGCTTTAATTTGATTCTTCCCATATTATGTCTACTACCAAACTTCAATTTTGGCTGCAAAGTGAATTGCAATAATAGTTCTATTGTAACATTTCACATCGTCTAGGGAAGTGGATTATGTATGCTTTATATGTATATTCTCATCTCTACCTAGCATGAGGTTTTTTGGGAGCTCATTGGCTTCGGGTTCCGTAAGAACTCCGAAGTTAAGCGAGTACAGGGCCAGAGCAATCCCAGGATAGGTGGTCCACTGGGAAGTTCTCGTGTGAGTTCCCAGAAACAAAACTGTAAGGGCGTGATCGGGGTCCAAAGCGGACAATATCGTGTTACGGTAAAGTCGAGCCCGAGATGTGATGGGAGCCCAGGTTGGGATGTGACAATTTGGTATCAGAGCTAATCCCTGGTCGGAAATGTGCCGACGAGGATATTGGGCCCCTAAGAGGGGTGGATTGTAACATCCCACATCGCCCAGGGGAGTGGATCATGTAAGCCTTATATGTATATTCTCATCTCTACCTAGCACCAGGCCTTTTGGGAGCTCATTGGCTTCGGGTTCCGTAGGAACTCCAAAGTTAAGCGAGTACGGGGCCAGAGCAATACCTGGATAGGTGACCAACTGGGAAGTTCTCGTGTGAGTTCCCAGAAACAAAACTGTGAGGACGTGGTCGGGGCCCAAAGCGAATAATATCGTCCTACGGTGAAGTTGAGCCATGGATGTGATGGGGGCTCAGGCCAAGATGTAACACCTAGCATATGAAATTCCAAGCATTTCAAGGAATAGTCTGGCTTTAGATGTTATTCTTAAAAAAAAAAAAAAAAAAAATTATTCGTGTGTTGAAAAAATAGTAGACATATATATATATATATATAAATTTTTCTTTCCAAAATGGTTGATTACTGTCTTCTCTGAGCATTACTCTAGACATGAACACATCTTTATACCATCTAAAGTCGCTTAGAGTAGGACATCTCAGATTGCTGAGTTGATCATGGATCCTGAAGATGACATTACTAAGTGTTTCTATGAAATGTTCTATAATTGTGAATAACAATGTATTGACTGCATATGGGACTCCTTGACCAATATGCTCATCAAAGATTGGTATTCCTTCTTCATCTTTTTTAACAGCGTTTTTTATTTCATTTATGGACTGTTCTGTGAGATGTTTCTCCCACCAAGAATGGAGCACGAGCTCCTTCTCATAAGGAATCTCATTTCAATTTAACAAAAACCAGACGATCATTCTTGTAAGGATCGTGTGTAGTAATTGTATATGGATATTATATTCTTCCAAGAAGCACTACCAACGTTTTTTAAAATTAACTTGGATTTTTACCAAGGATTTAAAATCACTTCCTAAACAAATCATGTGTCTTTCACTTTATATTTCATTTGAAGAAACACGAATAATATGGTACACATGTTCTTTGCTCCTTCTGTAAGCATCATTGTTAAAAAAAAATATCTACAAGTTGTGGCTTGATGAAATGCAATGAAATTATAGGAGATATTCTACTACCATAAATTTTTTTCTCAAGTATAACTTGAAGTTCAGGTCGCCTTCGTTAAAGAAAGTTTATATGCCGTCCGTTTATGATAATGTAATATCCTGAAATTTTTAAATATATAAATTAATTATTTATGTTTATGAATATGTGAAGGAAATAGGAAAATAAATCAATAAATGGTTAAGGAAATTTCAGTGGGAAAAATGTGAAAATCCGTTCTTGGATTTGAATATTAAAATAAGTATTTTGTAGTCGTATTCGTAATTACAACGTATTTATAATTACGGTGGATATTTGTATCGATAAGTGAAAAAGATGAAAATGCCCCTAGTTGGCGTAACGTTATTATACGAGAACGTATTTTATCCTCATATATTTTATTGTATTTCTTGATATGTTTGGATAGAGCTCGACTTCACGAACGTGTAGGCGCAAACCGTTCGTAAAACGGAATTATAAAGAAAGAGTTATTAACATTTGAAGTTATGGATATTTTTGTAAATTTAATCTTCACTCTAGAAGGCTCCAATTTCCGTTACTAGACTATTTTCGGAAATGAATAAAAGAATGGAAGGTGAACTACGAAAGACTTGATGCCGCTCAAGGGTACGTAGGCAGCCTAACAAGGGTTAGATGCAGCCTTAAATAATCGAGATTTATCTTTTGTTGGGAAGTTGACATAAGAGAAGGAATTGGGGATTCAATTTGAGAATTTAATCGTATATTTTGGTAACTAAAATATGGATAAAGAATAGTGACTATGGATAGTTAAATAAACAAGAGTTTAGTTTAGGCCTATCACCGATATTATTTTCCAAAATAAATATTTCGAGACGGGGCGTTACAGATAATCTTATCCCTATTCCATTTTTGCTACAATCTAACAAGATCTATATATATATATATATATATATATATATATATATTATATACACTATGCGTCTAATTGTGGAATTTCCAAGTTATACGTGCGATCTAACACGAGATTGGTATATGATACAAGTCAAAGCATGGGATGAAGCATTTGCCCGACCTACAGGCTACACAATGTCTCTCCAAAAATATTCATAGATCAGAGCCTTTTAAGGAAAAAATAATAAAAATTATAGGAGTGGGCAGCTGTGATCATTTGTGACTTTTTCTTTAAAATAAGGTCTGCAAGGATAAGGAGGTTGGTTTGGTTTACCGTCGTTCAATGTTTGGCAATACCTCTTACATGGCTTTTGCCTTTGATCTCTCTCATATTCAGGCTAAACTAGTAGGGCTCAGCCATATATAGGAAGGACGACAACCAACTAAGAAACTAAAATCTTAGTTACGAAAAAATATAAAACGATTTACAATAAAAGCTATGAAAAAGAAACACGGGAAACAATTATCTTCACTTAATTCAAAATTTTCGATTAGCAAAAGTTTAGGAGAAGAGGAGGTTACCACATTCCAGGGTTAAGATATACCACAAGCTTCTTTGAGAACCTACAGAGAAGGTCTTAGCATATTTTTTGTTTTTACAGATCGCCCACAAAAAGGATTTGCTGGCATCAAGAATTGAATCTAAGCATTGGTCTAGCGAAGAGAATAATTCTTACCAACTCAATCAATCCTCGTTAGCTTCTCTTGATTCAAATTTACACATGAACAATATTTGATTTTTTTTAGTCTGTTACTACATTAGCTTATTCAATAAAATAATTTTATTATGAAAATCTTTGTTTCTCTCTCACCGATAACGTAAATCATAGCTAGTAAATAATTGATGGTTATTTGTGGAGAAAAATGTGAGAGAAAATGTGTGTTTAGAGAAGCATCAATCAAGATTTTTTAGAGATGATAAGGGACATAGTTTGCTATTTTCCTTTCTTTAGGTCCACCCGATCCATGGATATACGGATGGCCAAGTAGAGATATATTCAGATCATAGTCCCCATCTCATTTAATTCATACAACTAATCTATGGGACCGTAAATGCCACTTAGTATTACGGTCTAGTGGTATTCTTCGTCTAAGGTTCGATTCTCGTAAAAGGCGAATTTGAACCATATTATTGTTAATCCATTGTGAAGCTTAGCCCACTTTTTCCCCCACCAACTTCAATGGTGGGCTAAAAGCTAAATTACCCCCCAAAATTTCCTCCCAAACGCACTCCAACCCAAGGGGAAATTTTGAGCTAAATGCTAAATGCTAAACCAATGCCAAATTCCTCCCGAAATTTAGCCCAGAAATCGGGGTGGACTCTACCCAATATTTATCGGAATTTAAATTTTTTTAGATTAAAATGTTCATAAAATTAATTTACGATAGTCTACATATTTTTTTTTTTAAATTTAATTTAACAAAAAAAAAATAACCTAAATTCATTCTTTAATAATCTCGGACTAAAATTTTAGGGTAGAATGGTTGGAGTAGAAAAGCTGTTTTTGGGGTAAAAGGTAAATTTTTCGGGCTAAATAATTTGACTTTTAGCCCAACCATTGGAGATGGTCTTAGTATGAATAATATTGTTTGTTAAAAAAAGTAATAAATAAATACATGAGACCGTATATATAACTAGATTCCTTCTTTTAACATGGTCTATATAAGAATAACATGCTCTGATAGTACGTAGAATTGTAATGGTATTGGTTCATTGATATCACAATAGTATAAATATATACTAATTAAACGACTTATGGCACAGTAAACATAAGTCCATAGAAGTTTACAAAAACCTAATCTTAACAGAATCCTAACGGACTTCTCCTATACTAACATTTTTGTAAAACCTATTTGTATTGCTAAAATTAATAAGATTATTGTTCAAAGTTTTCAAAAGAAAGAATGATATTTATTATTAATTAATAGTGATAAGAATAGCATAAAATGGGGATAAGGTACTTATTATTATGTGGAGAGCTTTTGAGCCCGATCGAAGGAAGTGTCGCACACTTAAAGTTATTACCATCCTTTAACAAGAGGTCGGATGGCTCAAAGTTAATGTTCCTTTTCTTTTTTTTTTCTTTTTTTGTATACAAATGATATTATCCACATAAAGGAAGGGGGTGATCTTAATCTCACAATAGACTGGCAATAATGTGGTTTAAACTCATCTTTGACGATAATCAAACATAACACTTCTCACTTACAAGTAAAGAAGAATATCACTAAACTGTAATATTAAGTGGTATGTTCAATTTTCCATTTTTATTTATTTTAATTTAATATTATAAGATGTCTTAAATTTAATTCTTAATTTTTTTTCATATAACAGAAAAACGTACGATACCAACCATAGACAATGGCCGCGACGCTACTAGGGTTTTCCATTAAAAGGTTGTCAGCTTGAAGAGACCAAGAGCTTTTTTTTTTTCTTTTTTTTTTCTTTTTTATTATTAAATTGTTTTTATTGTGTTGTGAGATAAAAAAAAAAAAAAAAAAAAAGTGTTTTGTAAACTATAGTGCTAAAAATGTTATTTTAGCTATAAAAAAAAAGTTAGGAATAGGATTGGTGACACATCCCGACCGAAGTCGAGACGTGTTGGCCGTCATGTGAGGGTTACGTAGCCAAATGTGCAACAGAAGTGATGATAGTAATAAGTAAATACGAAAAAATAAAAACTAACCTAAGCTTATTTAACTAGTGATAAAATTAAGTGTGTGAAAGGGATCAAGTACCAAATACAAGTATTCAGAGCATTGGTAATCCAACAGTGCAGTCAAACCAACTAAGTGCTAATTATACAAAATAGGAAGAAGATCCCTACATTTATTTAGTAGATCGTCATAAAGCCGAGAAGTCCTTGAGAGCCACCAAGATGTACAACTACCTAGGACTTGGAGGGGCGCAAAACAGAAAGGTGAGTGGGTAAAAACAAAACGTTTGAAAACACATTTATCTTTTCTCAACATAATAACCCCTCGCTGTAAAACCCGTATAGCTTCCATAAAATAATACTACGTATACACATACGAATACCAATGCACAAGGCCAGTAAAAACTGAAATATGCCATGTCATAACGTTTCCGCACTAAAAAATGTAAGTTAGGTGAAATCAATATAAAGTAACATGTCAGTCAGAGTCACCTAATGTGACCTGTACGATTGGACCCATAGCTCATCAGTATATGCTAGCACACTAGTCGGAACCACCTATTGTGGTCTGTATGACAGGGCTTGGTGTAAATATGTATGCTTAAGTGATATGATCATGTGAAGGCTTTGCGAATAATCGCGGGTCACCTACGAGTCGGAACCATATATTGTGGTATGTACGACAGAGTTGGCACCAAACTTGGATCCAAGGTGAGCGTGCGGTGCGGGAGGTGAACATCACGTGAATGACTGTGCCCTAACCTTGGACGGGAGCACTAACACCAGGGTGCAGCAATAATGAGCTCTAAATGCCTCTATGCATAACGATGTGCAATGCAACCAATACCATCACAATATACTCACATGAAGCTTACATAAGCCTCTGCAGCATCAAACAATATAATTCACAATTGATAATAATGAAATACTTAAAATGTAACTCATTTTTGACATGACATTTAAAGCATAAATCATTTTAAAAAAATGTTCTGGAAACCATGACATATATATATATATATATATATATAAAACAAATGCCCACTCACTGATAAGTAGCAGGATCGTAGCCCCCAATCTCGCTTGTCCACGCTCGTCCTTGGGGTACGTTTCACCTATATGCGAAATAACTAATTTTTCGTTAATTTTAAAGCACATACAAAAACCCGAGGAATAACTTCTCATACGTTGCTCGAAATAGGGTATTTGAATATACCAAAATGATCTCCTCGACAACACGAACACACCCATATTTTTAGAATAATTTTTGGATGTCACACACGCCCTCACGCGCCGACCACACGCAGGCATATGCCTGGCACACTGATGGAACCCCTAACGATGTTAGGGAATATTCCGTTAAAATTAACCGACACCGTTAGAAGATTCCGTTAAAGTTAACGAAATATGCCCCTTCTTCTCCGGTGACTTGCCAGAATCCACCACCGGCCGCTATCTATACTCGCCGGTCTCTAGAAAAATTTCAAAGTTTAATATCCTCTTCATTTCTCAACCAAAATCCATAAAATTTATACGGATTTGAAGCTCTTAAAGAGTAGAACACAACCATACTTATTAGAGGTCCAAAAACCAATGGAAAGTGGTCAGAAAAACCTTCGAAACCTTCAACTAAGTCTACAACTATGTGAATCCTCTTTTCTCGATGACAACTCCACCCTAAACCTACTCTCAGGTCTCTATGGAGTCGATTAGAGGCTTACTTAAACCTTAAAACCCTGTGAAATGCCCACGATCGCGTCAGAGGAAATCAGCTCTTCATCGGAGCTCTGGTTCTTCATGTTTCCGACTTCCGTTCTATAAACTAAGGGTAGGGTTAGGTTTATGAAGTCAAGAGAAGCGTGATGGTAGCCTCAGTAAAGTCGATATGTGAAGTTTTGGTATAGTTTGAGTGTGGGAATGCTCTCGGGTGTACGGACGAATGAGAAGGATCAAGAAGAGGTGAGAGGGTAAGGGTATGCGTACGTGTGTGTGCGCGCGTGTACGGGATTAGCCATAAAGAAAAATATCATGGCCCTGATTGGGGTTCCGTGAGAAAGGGAAAGAGAGTTATGTTAAGTGGCCCAAAGAAAAGTGAAATCAAACCCAAAAAAGTAGGAATTAAGGTGATTGGTGGACAAGAATAGATATAATCCACCCTAAAATATAATTCTACCCATTCTCGTTCTTTAATCGTCATAACTTTTTCGTTAGAAAACCGACTCGACCCTAACTCGTGTTAACGCGCTCGTGACGCCAAGTACGATTTAATTATGATGGCGAGAAAATAATTTAAAACTACATATGTGCATCCACGTTACCAAGCCAATGAGGGCATATTCGTCACTTTACACACTCGGGGAGAAAAATATATAATAATTTGAGACATGTCGTCACAATTGGTAATAAAAAAATTTCATTAATTGGTACTATTCACCCACGCCCCTATATAATAAATACTTTTTAGAGAAGCATGTGTAAAGTTGCTTTTGCTTTTATTTTGCATCCATGATTTTGAAGATAAAAAAAACTTTTTTTTTCAATTTTAGTTCAAATTTTTTTTTTTAAAAGAAAAGCTAATGAAAAAGACTTGAAAACTTTGAGTTTTAACGATAAGGATAAAATGAATAGTACCAAGTTTGACTTTTTAGTGCAAAAATATAGTTTTTCATTAAAGTGAATAATAAAACGGATTTTTTTATTAAAACTTCATTTTTAAAAAGTTGCCTTAAAAAAAAATATAGGCAACCTTAAACCATCGCAAATAAGGAGAAGGGAGGGAGGAATGCAAAACAAAATGCTTGCAATAATGGGAAATAAGAATTCATTTTATAGAAAAAATAGTAAATAGTTAGAGTCGATTTTAACCTTTTTTTCTTTTTCTTTTTTTTACTTTCTAAGATATTTGGTAAGACCAATTCTTTTTACACTAATACCGTATACAATTCCTTTCCCTTCTATATTGCTTGCACCGAAACTTTTTTTTTTTTTTCAATTTTTTTCTTAATCAACATTGCACTTCAACACAAATGATATAATAACACATAAGAGCGGAACTATTAAGGAACCAAAGTGATCCGAGTCCATACACATATGAAAGAACCCTTCCTCACATAAAACTTGACTCCACCACCATTAACGCAATCTGGCCATTGTACGGAACAATATATAGAGAAGTATGGAGACAAACACCAACCGAGACAAAAGGACGAATCCTAACCTTTCGCTGAGGAGTTAGGAGAAAAATGGGTTTCAAGGGATTAGGACGTGACATGACCTAAAACATTATTGCCCTTCCTATTGGTCGCTGTCAACGGTACCCTGAACTATACCGCACACAGTACATTACCCCCACACGTTATTATTACTACAAGTTTACGAGAACAAGCGACGTCAATGGCATATATGTAATACCTTCACCATGCAATGGAACTGGTCGTCACTGTTTTCCTTCATTTCTTTTGGTCGGTCGAGATTGAATTCTCATCTCTAGTTTTGGATTTCAAAGTTATAGTAGTAGAGAAATATATATATATATATATATATATATATTCATGTTGTGGTTCCTCTACGTCTAGAAAACCAGAATATTGAACTACGAACTAAGTAAAACATGAGAGGAAAACATATTGGTTAATGATGTGAGACCCAAATTGTTGACTGGAGGAGACAACAATTAAAAACCTCTGGTTTCCATCCCTTGGATAGATGGAGGGGACCTTTACCATGCAATTGATTGGTCGTCACTCTCTTCCCCTTCACTTCGTTTGGTCGTCGAGATTGAATTCTCATTTCTTGTTTTAGATTTCAAAGGTATAGTAGAAGAGAAGTATATATTTTTCTTGTTGATGGAGTACCATAAAACAAATGTAATCTAACTACTTCGAAGCAACTTGATATAATAAACTGAAATCTTTACATGTATTAATACATCTCCTGTACGTGTGTATGAATTGATCAATATTCTAGTTTTGGTTATAATTTGGATTTTTAGTTTGAGAGTCCATAAAATTCAGTCAAAACATGGTAGTTATTATGTAGTAGCTTAGTGATGGATCTTAGCGATAGTGGCACTGAAAGGATTGAAGAGAGAAGTCCGGATGGAGAAATTGAGTAAAATGATTGATTTTGGGAGAAATGGATGAGAAAAGCAAATAATGATTGATGATTTTGAGTAGAAAAGGAGATTTGATCCCCACACCACCCCACCATTCTCAATTGTGGGCAAATCTTGTCGGTAAGGAGATCATTCGAAGTCTGGGTGAATAGCTGCCCACCCTTTTCATTGAACTCGTCCCTCCATGAATGCGGATTTACTCCCTCTTGAAAATTCTCCTATTTATTTTACCTTTCTTACCCATGGTGTAAAAGCAAACGGGTTAGCTATTATTTCACACTCTTCCATAATGTTGCAGTAATTCAGCAGCCAATTGGATCATGAAAAGGATGAAAACCCATGCATCTATACAGAAAACGGAAGACTTGCTTGTCAGAGTTGCAATACCAAAAATATACATATGATTAACCTATATGCATGAAGGAAATCATTATCACGGTACGTATTTCACACAACAATTATGCATGTAAATTAGTTTTCGAGTTAGTGATCGATCCAGTGCTGAATAAATTTGTCAAAAAAATAAAATAAAAACGACATATAAAATGAACAAAAGAGGTGACATCATAATTTACTAAAAATAAGTGTTATATACCAACCAAAATTTCCCATCGACTTCCCATGTGAACGAAAAACAAAAGATGTATATGAGATGGATACATCATCTTCAAGAAACTCCAAATTCTTAGTGCATGTGGATCGAGCTTCATAGAAAAGAAAAGAAACACCTTTAATTCTTTCGTTTTCAGTTATAACTCAAATACCCACTGTTCTAGTTTTGGTATAAATCCAAAGCTAAATATCAGCTATATATATGCAATTTTGGTAAGCACATTGGGAGAGCTTCATATTCACTGAACATGGGCTGCGTTCTTCGCTGCACTAAAGTTTCTAATTGCATGTATAAAACGTGATTAGTTTCTGTAAATGAAGGTTGCATGTGGTAGTAATATTCATGATTATGTATCCCAATCATGCAAGTGCGAATACACATAGTGCCACTATTGTTTATATTAGGACAAATATCCGAATCTAGATTTGAAATTATCAATATGTATTCCTATATATATATGTATGTATGTATGTATGTATGTATGTATGTATACGAAGCTTTTAAGGGAAGGGATCCCCATTTTTATAGTTGTTGGACCCACACAACATCAAACTTTAACGATTTGAACGGTCTATTTTTCGAGTTGCACATCATAGATCGTCCTTGCAAAATAGCCAAATCGAAAATATTTAAAGCATTTAAATGAGTTCAAAGAAATTGATGAATACTTTGTTCTCTAAGAAACAATGAAAACGTGATAATTGAATGAGAAAATGGTTTCAGATTAATTGAATTTTTGCAAGGATGATCTATGAATCGAGACTTCTAAAATATACAATTCGGATAGTTGAAATTCGACGTGAAGCGGGCACTACAACTAGTCTCCATTTTTACCTAAAAATAAGGATCCCTTTGGATAAATGGCCGGTATATATACACACACACTTCATATACCAAAATATTTTAGTATTTTATTTATTTATGTATGTATTGAAAGAAAAAGGTTTAATGTCCGGCATCCATCAATAAGTTTCTTCTTTTTTTTTTTTTTTTTTTGTCAAATGATAAATTTTGTTTAATTAAATGTTAAATTAGTCACTGATAGAGTTTAAACCCACTCAATCATGCAATGACTTAATACCTTTCCACTACTATAGTAAAAGACCACTTACGACGTCCCTCAATAAGTTGGCACCTCATATTTTAAATTTAATTCCCATCATTTTCAGTTTGGCACATAGGTAGTTGTACATTAGCAACCTTATTGACTGATAAGTCGTATAGCTAGCAGTAACCAATAAATATGAAATATCTCAGGTCTGTATACCACACCTATGGAGCTTTGAATCTCTAAATTGAAGTTGTTTAGGTAAACAAATTTATGGTTTAATTTGGTTAAAAAGAGTCGATTTAGGGAATTAGAGCTCCAAAGACGACAAAATAGAGACTAACTTTAGTATTTGTCCACCTTATCATTTAATGCTAAAAACATCGTCACTTAATGCTGGTAAAATCATCACTTAAAGGCGGACCTAATGGCTATCTAATTTTTAAAACGTTAGGTAGTTAATTGAAATGGTTTAAAAGGCTTAGAGTAATTTGGAATCACATCTAAATGTTGGGTAACTATCCGTACTTAACCCTTATTATTAATTATTATTTTAATAATAAAAATTGAATTAAATATTATTATTTGTGATTCACAAAAGCGAGAAAGGAATCTCAGAAGAGAGCGCATTTGCTTAAAAGAGATGGTAGTACAGCCTAATAGGTAATAAACACAAAGGTTTAGACCAAATCACTAACATTTAAATTAAGTGATACGAATTTGAATTCTATCTGAAGACCAAAAGTCCAAGTGGAGAATATTACCGTCCCTTTCAAGCTTTAATCATATTCCTAATCAAAGCTTGTTTAGCTTTTAATATCCATTAAACCAATTACACACGCTAATTAACAAAACCAGAATCTCAAGTTTTTCTTTTTGTTTCATCCTCTCAAATTATTAGCAATAAGAAAAATTAAGGAACTTAATTAGTAGTGAGTTTGTTCTTAAAAATTCTTCTAATTTCATCGCCCACTACCAAGCGGTTACTTCCCACATACAATTCAAATGTTTTAATTTTTACGTGCTCCATCATATCCTTTGCGATCAAATTGGGAAGTTGATTTTGGTGTTAATTTTTTTTTACTTTGATGGAGTTAATGCGCGTTGGTTTCCAGTGTATGTCTTACTACTTTTCCTTAGTTTTGATTCAATTTTCATTTTTCTTCTCAGGACTTTTAAGTTTAAGGACATCCTCAACTTGCATGATACAATCAAAATCTCGAGATTGATTCTCTCTTTTTGAGCGTAATTTGTTGGAGCTTGGGTTTCTTCTCGCTTTTATTCTGAAAGTAAGAGATTTGTTCAAAAAAATCTTGCAGTTTGCGTTTGGTTACACCACTCAAAACTCTTATCCAAACTGGTTTGTTCTTTAGTTAAAACACTCTCTTAAGAAATAGCAATGACAAACAATCTATGCAACTCATCTTCACCGCACGTAGCACTCGTAATTAAAAAAAAGCATCTCGCATTTATGTTAGTGCATGTATAGAGGCTAGTATGATATAATGATCAAAGTCAAAATGTAACAAGATACAAATATCAATATGGCTCGTATATTATATTTAGAACTCATTCAACTTTAGTTACACTTACACAAGGCTAAAGGCATAAACTTTGGTTTACCTTCTCATATCTTTTTCATAGTACTATTCATAGACCTATTTTTACTTTCTACACATCTTTGTTAATTTTTTGCTATCGAGTTTTTTTTAATTCATTTGATTTTTGCAACTGAGAATTGATTACAGCATTACTATTAGATTGATCTCTTAAAGTGTGTTTTTATTTTATTTTAAAAAACCTAAAATTGTTGAGGTGTTTTTTAATTTATTAATTATTCTTTTCTTTTTATTACAAAAAGTTTAGAGAGAGGGGAGGCTTCCACATTTCAGTGCTAGAGTATACCACAAGTCTTCTTTGAGGACTTATAAAGAAGCCACTTTTTTTATATTTTTACAGACCGTTCAACAAAAATTGCAAGTATCAGGATTCAAACTAAGTATTGATTTATCAAAGAAAACAACCCTCTTACTTGAAAGCGAAACTAATAAAAAGAATTTCAAAACCTAACACTATGATTGTATTGAATAATGGTGTAGAATTTGAAGCAAAGCACCATACTAGTTGCCATCAATCTGAAAACCTAAGTACCACCCACCTATCTAACAGTCAAATCATGAGTACGAGAAGTTATAAAAATTTTGGACAACAGGAGCACCACCGACTCATGTTACTTATCAACTGCATTGTATATAAACATGCAATCGATCTTTTTCTCCAGAATATGGAGGTCGATAGATACGATTTCAGTAGGGTCCCTTTGAGTCAGCCGAATTAACGACCAAATTGTATGGCCAGAGTTGCAAAATTTTAAGATCCAAAGGTGTCCTGCAGGTAGATCACACCCCAACAAATTCGTGGGTCCTGACTCTTTTATGATAATATTAGAGCAGTTATTTTTTTTTCGAAATTAGGGTTAGAATCCGGAAAGCAGCGGAATCAAAATTGAAAGAAACTTGCTATAATTCGCTGGAAAGCATAACGAGTCCGTCTTTTGTATATCTTCCTACCTACAGTTACACAGTATGTATTGTTTTTTAAGTGACTCATATACACTCGCTTGATTTCCTTTGATTCTTCATCTCACATTCAGTGGTTATATACAACATATACTTTATAGATAAATGATTCCAAAAATTTCAAAGCATAATATCTTGAAATTCTGCTGAGAATAACAAAAATAGAGTAATGCCAGGGAGATCAAATTTTTTAAACCAAATGACGTGCCACCAATAAGAAACAAACATATTAATCGATATTTAATTAATAATCTAATTACCTACAACCACATCATTTAATTTACAAATTTGGTTAAAAAAATGAGTCTACCTGCGATTGCACTTTTTGCTTCTCTTCGAAGCCATAATTGAATGGAAAGATAACCATGTCACGTTGTCATACCTCCACAGTCCCCATACTATTTACAAGTAAAAAATAAAACACCTCTTTTTTGTCAAAAAAATAAAAAATAAAACACTTGCTTTGTATAAAATAAGTTAATAAATAATAAACTAAAAATTATTTTCCTCCAAAAAAATTAAAAAATATATATATATTTGAGTGAAAGAGTATCATGCCAGCAGCCCCTCTCTCTCTCTCTCCCTCTCTCTCTTTGGGGAAAGTGAGTGATTGCGGGGAAAGGACGAAAGCGATAGGTGTCAAAGCAACAGCTCACCTCTTAGATTTGTGGGTCCCGCGCAATTCCGCTCTCTAGATTTCCTCGTTTACCTTTTTGACATTGGATTGGAATATGGGCTGGGCTCCCACACGCGCGCGTGTGCCCACACGATCATAATTCATAATGTACTATGATTCATGCTAATCTATATTATTATATGCATTATTCCCCTCTCCCTCCTCCCCTACCTTAATAAATTCTCTTTTCACCAAAATAAGATACCTTATTAAATTAACCATTACGGAGTGACCCAGTGCCTGCGAATGAATGCCAAGCTCTATTTTACAAGGCACGTCATAAATTCGATTTCAAGTACATGTGAATCATACTACAATGGTCAGGAAAAGGAAACTCAAATGCCTCTATAAACCTTTTCGGCTTTCAAAAATATGGATTGTCGTAACAAAATTACTAATCATTTTTCAAAGAAAAAAGATATAATAATTTTTGTAGAATATGTGGGCTATCTCAAGACACATGAAGATAGGCACAACATGAAAAGGACCTCATATTCCAAGTTGAAAAAAATAGTAGATTTCAAGTGGTTGGACGTCCTTTTATTGAGTACTGGTATGGTATGCTCCTGAATATTGATGAACGAGTGGCAGTCATCTCAAACGAGGGAAGGACTATCATCTCCTAGGCACCTAGGCACCTAGCCGAGTGTTAATATTGTGGAAGGAGCACTTCGGATACAAAAGCGTGAGTGGTGGAATGTCATTGCAATCTAAGCCGGTTTTTGAATATAAACAATGGAGGCAGATTGTCTGTCCTCATGTTACCGTGCCTTTTTCATTTTCTTCTATTTGTGCGATCACGGTTAAATTATGTCAATATTTTATATTAATTTTTTAATAGAGATAATAAGACAAAAAATAATAGAAATATAAAATGTTGACATGGCTTAACCGTGATCGCACAAATAGAAGAGGATGAGAAGGGCAAGGTAACAGGAGGGCAGACAATCTGCCTTCATAAACAATATTATTTACACTAAAGAATATGAGTCGAACTTAAGATCTCTCACTTATAAGTGAATATGATACTACTATACTGTAGTATTAAGTAAGGGCAATCCAAGCCGGTTTTGTTGTTGCAGTTCTACATCATGAGAATGCTATGGATATTAGATAAAGAATATTTAAATTGACATAAAGAAAAAAAAATGTGATGCATATTGTGAAGATATAAAGGTAAAAGAGTCTCACATCGATGAAAGGAAAACCTTACAAGAGTTTATAAAAGGTTGGACTACTTTCTATACTGTCAATTAGTTTTACAATGGAACCGCAACTTTCTTCATTGGATACTCAAAGAAACAAGTATTTAGTAGAGAGACCTTTAAAGCAGTCTTGTTTTGTTTCTTTATAATTAAGGTAAAATTTCATCTCAAATTTCTTACACAATTCTAATTCTAAACTAAAATAGAAAAGGCATTTGTGTGCATGCAAATCTTATTTCTGGAAATGGATTTTGGACTAATAATCCTGATGTTGAAAAAAAGTATAGCCCATGCTCGAATAGATTTGGGATTGAGATGACTCAACTGATCAAGCCCAAACATTTTGTGGTGAATTGGGGATAAGCACAATGTCAATTTGGTAACCGTTCGACTTGCATGTGTTAAGCATGCTGCCAACGTTCATCCTGAACCATGATCAAACTCTTCATGAGATTCATAGTTGCATTACTTATAGCTTCTTTGTTCGTAGACAAAACAGATTCAGAATTGTCTTTCATTTCAAGGCATAACTTGTATCCATGCGCTTCCTATTCGCTTGGAGTTCGCTCCTAGAAATATAACCATCCCTACCCCCTCACGTCAATCCCACGAGCCTCTTATTGGCTACCATCGTGTGATTCACCATCACGAGCACCAGAAATCGAACCCATGATGTTCAGTGTACAATACGAACTTGAATTATCCCTGACCACTGAGCCAACATGTGGTGGTTCAAATCCCTAATTTCTTCACTAATAAGAAACATTCATCCATCTATATATTGGAATCTCCTTTACTTGTTCCCATATCATATTGACCTAATTTGTTTATTGTTTTTAGTTCAAAAAAGTTGTGTCATTTACAACTTCATGTCAAGCATATATTAGTCAACTTCGAGCTGATGAATTTGTGTTGAGTTTGAGTACGCCTTTAATCTGACACGACGAAATAAAGACAAGACACAATTAAACTACTTGTTTCAAAAAAATAAAAATAAAATAAAAATAAAAAAATAAAAAAAGACACAATTAAACTACCGAGCATATGGTCCTATTTGGACAACTAATCAAGACTCAAGTTTCCACTAAGCAGATGAAGAATATGAACAAAGTACATAAAGAGCATATCGTGCTACTGGACAGGCAAACACTACTTAACGAAAATGATTAGCATGGAGCCCATCTGTTAATCATGATTAAGTGTGGGTTTTAAGAACAAAACACTACTTAACGAAAATGAAAGATCGAAATGACACTTAATTAACGACGGCGATTAGCATAATTAAAAATGATTAGAGCCACTAGTGAGTAGTGACCCTTCTGAAAAAATGATCCCATCCAAACAGCATACAATGCTGGGAAAACACAAACACAGAATCAAACATATTTGACCAAATTAAAATAAACAGCATACAAGGCAAGAAAGCAAGGCAGCATTACTTGAGATTTTTTCTTGACCATGTTTTGGGTGACATAAACTGTCCTAATTAGTAATATTTGTTTTGATTAGTTGTGATGTTTTGCTGCCAGCAGCACTCCTAATCATTTCCCCATCATCTCTTAATTTCAAGTCAAAATATATAATCATCTACAGTAATCAAGGTTTGTGTCCCAAATAGTCAAATCTAATTGGGGACATAAGCAGAACCCTTATGATAATGTACCTTCTTTTTAGGATTAATGTCTGCATAAAGGGTGATCATTGATTTAGGGTTTATATTCAGTTGTATTATGGACCACTGTGTTTGATTCCTTGCCCTTATGAACATATATAATACAATAATATTATGAACATTCCATGTTGTAACAAATAAATAATAATAATAATAATAATGGAAGGTAAAGATTAGACTTGATCACAATATGAGTTACTCTTAATTAGAAATTAAATTGAACACAAATATTATAAGTTATCTCTGCACAGTGATGGAGCCAGGGTTTTATACTAATGAAGTCATGATTTTGACCAATTTTTTTTTATTGCACCATTCCGTCGAGCATCTGGTGGGCACCTATTAAAATTTCCGAACATTTGACAAAAGCTTGTGATGACATCTATTGATAGCGGTTGTGTTATTTTAGCATCTACGTCTGTCAAGGTGTGCACAAGCTAGCAGATTGTCAAGACCTGCCTTCCAAGACTTTTGAGTGAAGCATTATGTCGAGCATGTGATGCGTACCATCGCGTTGCACAGAAGAAAAAGGAGAAGGAAGACACGGGAAAAAAGAGAGGAGAGGATTGGAGAAAGGAAGGAGCAACAATAGGTTGTAATTCAACGTTGTTCACTCTCTCTTTAATTAGGGTCAACGATAAATCTACAAACAAATATACATGGGGTCAAGAAGTTGTTGGGGTCATAAATAACCATCGACCTTAAGCTGGCTCTCACTACTGTCTATGCAAGCCAAAACTTTGAAAAACATAATTTTTTTTTAAATAATTCTGCATGGAAATTGGATTAAGAAGTGTTTATAAAAAGCATATGTATCTATATATATATATGATTTATTAACATATTTGATAATTTGAGGTCCAACTAAGAATTTGTGCTTATAACTAAAAGGGTCCACTTCATAAACCCATCAACTTTGAACAAAATCATGATTAGGTTTTAATTAATTTATTTTAAAGCTTTAATCTTTGGCTTTTTATATTGATGGCTGAACCTAAACAGAATAATGGGATCTTATATTTAAGGTATAATGAATGTGAGTTTAAGATAAGTATTAATGTGAAGCAATAGGACAATATAATCAAAGGCACTTTTAAGATCTTGCAGAGGCATCAGACAGATAGTGTAGGCCAGAGGGAAATCAATTAATTAATTAAGGTTAGCTAATCACCTGGGCATCTTGATTAGCAAATACTTAATGTGTTCTGGAAGTCACTAAGCTCCAAAAAGAAAGTCTCTGCTCATTTTCAATTTTTCGAATAAGTGGGGCAATTTGCTTACACAAAAGAATATTACTTGAGGTTAAAACCCAAAAGGGCTTCCGCTATATTTTAATTTTTTAAATGGCGATGGATATGTGACATCACTTCTTTTACGAAAATTTAGTACAAGTTTTGTGAGGTCTACTTTGTAATGTATTTCAACGACTTTAACCGTTTTTTTAGGTATTCCCTAAAAAATCATCTAAATCTAAACCATATGACTGTTGGGTTAGGGTTTAGGGTTTCTTTATAGAAACGTTTTGCCCATGTTTTCACTATTAATAAATGTCTTAGTGGTTTTAGATTTGTCTAATTTTTTGCAAGGATGACCTATAAATAATGTTCAAAACGATAAACGGTTCAAATCGTTAAAAAATATCTTACAAAGTAAGCCTAAAAGGACTTGTATAAAAAATTGTATAAAAAAGTGGTGACACGGATCCACCTCTTTTTTAAATATCTTTATTTTAAACTAATTTATAGAGAGGCGGAGAGTTTGAATATAAAACACAGTAAATTGAAAGAGAAAAGCCCTAATAACTAGAGTAATCTACCATTATTATTTGTCCATTTACGCCGTAACACAAACATTCGTATGTTACTAATTTATAATGTAGTATCATATTATAATACGTGAATTAATAACAATTAGTAGCATTACGAAGCTAGTCAAAAGTTTCTCCTCCTTATCTTTCTATGTGCTTCTTGCACGGAATTGTTGAAGATTTTCTGGTTTTTGTTACTCAAAATTATGAACTGATTCTTCCCGATCGGTGGCTTTTCTATACAATGTTGGACGTTCCACTTGCATGTGGGGCCCCGTTGGATCTCGTAAGGCCCGCACTTGTATTCGGCCCCAAAAATGCAATTAGCCCCTGTTTTATGAGAACTTTTAATCTAATAGAAGAGTTTTCCACCCGCTCATATTATAACACATGCATTAATAATCGTACTTTTCATATGCGAAGAGAAAGAAAAGGAGCGTGTAAAAATCACTTCACTTATAAACAGTATTAGAGGAGTTTAATTCCAAAAATGCAAGAAACACGGGTACGCAGCGAGAAATAAAGTGGTTGAGAAAATCATTTTCATTGTAAAATCGCGTTAGAGAAGTTTCACTTTGAGAAATGCACGATGACTTTTTTAGAGTTCCGAGCACAATTCTTCGTGACCAACCTTCCACTTCATCGCCTATTTCTATGTGAATCTCAAAAGACGAAAATCTTCCTAAGAATAATATTTACACGTCTTCCTCAAAGTCCATCAGAAAATCAGTTAAGTTCTCTGCATTGTCTACAGCCTCTTCCAAGGACATGCCGTCGTTCTTTTTCGGGTTACCCTGCAGGGTTGAGAGAGGAACAAACGCTAAAAATGCATTTGTTTGAAATGGATAGAGGTAAGCATTCAAACTTGTGTGATGCAAGTTCAACTAGCTAGCATTCGATAATCGTTTGCTGCTGTGAACAGACCCGAGATCATCTACCACAAGTCAAGTACGTCATACATCATAAAACCCGATATTGAAATAATATAGTAGGGCAACCAGACATTTGGATATGTCAAACAACCAAATATTAAAACGAAAACATGCCGGAATACTGAGAAATGAGAATCACCTTTGACTTGATAAGCTCAGGAGTAGTTTTCAAAACACTCCAATTGCGTGTGATTTTCTCTCCTTGTTCATCAACCTCGGTTTCACTATCGTCTCCTTCATCCTATTATAAACAGTGTCAAATGAGATTTCATACGTAACAACCATAACTGGATTAGAAATTTAGATGTTGGATAGCTACATCCAAGCCGCATCAGTCTTAGCGAACAAGCATGCAATTATGGAACTAATGTATCTGAAGCAATCAAACTTACATCTTCACCGATGTCAACAGCTTGTGCCATAGCTTCTTCTATATCAGGTGCCTGCTTTAAAGAACAAGTTAAGTTAAACAAAGAGCAGGTCGATTAGATGTTTTGTTCCCACACATTCTACCATGATTCAAATGTACCCGCCAAATAAAGTTTACATTTTACTAAGGGTTGTAACCAGATTATGCGGCAAGGCTTTAACGAAAATGACAGGATCTCACATATGATATGCTCTTTACACTATAGCGGTTAGATACGATAATGGTTGACACAAATTAGGAAAGGCATTGTCCGAAATCCGGATAGGTATATCATATGGATGCTGAACTTTTAATTCCGTTCAATCAATGTGCCTAATTCCGTTCAACCATGCATGAGCCGTTCTTGCACAGCCCCTTACTGGGAGTTTGCCACTCAGGGAATATGCACTCTTGAAAAGAACTTTTGCATTAGTTGTCCAAGCAAGTCAAATCGAGGAACCATGATATCACTCTAGGAGAAGAGCAAACTTCTGGAAAATTGATAACTCAACTTGGAGAAAACTAATAAAGCTTCGTATAACAATGGAGCAGAATCGAGAGAGTGTGTTCATATGCTAATGAAAAATAGTTAACCGTGTGCATATTCTATGTTATTCGAGCTGCTAGACTAGAAAATCCATCCATCTAACTAAATTGTACACATTAAATGATTACCTGAAGCTCTTGAGTCTTCTCTTTTGACAGAATTTTCTCAAGCTCCTCCCTTGATATGATTTTTTTGTGCTGATCAGAAAGCAGGAAAGTAAGAACTTAAGTAAAAAGGAAAAATTGATATAGCAGGTACCAGAGCAATGTAAAATGAAAAAATTCATAATGATAACCGTAAATTCTTATAAAGTAATGTTCCGGAAAAGAAAAAGGGAGGGGAATGTGCAAAGTGCTGACCTCCTTCAGAAAAGACAGCATATCTGGTGTCGGTTCATGAAAATCTGCGCCTCTGTAATCGATCACTTCATCTGGATCTTGAATATAGTTCACAGTAGGGTAAACAGGATCTCCACCCCATACTGCAAAGGCCAAATAAAGTAGTCAACAAACTAAACTGCACTTTGTATTTCTTTCTTTACGAAAACAACATTGACACATCTTCAAGATCCAATAGTTAGAAGGAGGAAATGACTCATACTGATGTTATTGCACCAAGATCATTAAATAACCAATGGCAACCTAAAGTACTGAATCAAAACTGCACAAGAATGCATCACTTATCCATTTAAAATAAACTGAATTTTAAAAACTTTTTTTTAAATGAACTGAACTCTTTCAGGGGTTGAATGATTAATAATAATGATATAAAGAACGTAATCCATGAAAATAACGCACAAGATTATCAGCTTTTGAGTGAGTACTTTGCTTTATTTGATCCTCTTGCATACGCATCGCTAAGGGATCCCTACGTATTCGGATATCAGTCCCCATCATTATACGATACTCTCGATCAGTTTGATGAGAAAACATTTCTATTAGTTGGGTGGTTTCATTTTCACCAGTCTCTTCAAAATGTTTCAGAACAGCTTCTCAAGAAGTGTCTCTTTTCCAAGCCTTAACCCATTCTGAATGGTATGCAAGTGGACCTGTTCTATCCAGTCTCTCTTGTTCCGCTTGAAGCCTACAAAATCAGCAGTTACTTGAAAATCCATGTAAGGAAAAAAAAAAATTCCATAAAACTTTTTAATGAATAGTCAGAGGTCACAAGGCAATGTTGGATTTTCACCCTAAACCAAAGATTACTACGTTACTCATCCATTGTACCTTTCTTCCTTGAAAAGATGTTGTCTTGCTCTGTAAAGTGAAGTTTCAGTCAATGTTGGATTTTCACCATAAAGCTTTACCTGCCCAGTCTCTGCCATTGCTTTGAGAAAAACCTTAAGAAGTTGAAAGACAATATCAAAGTCAAAGTCAACGACCATTTTCCATCTTATACTCCAGTTCCACAGTTCGTTTATGGATTAATTGCATGGGCGCTCTAACAAGGAATGAGCGTACATTGATCTCATCCGTACATATAATACAAGCAGCATTGCTTTTTATGCCAACCATGTAACCAAGATCCAAATGTTGATATCACCAAAATGAAATGCACGGTTCAAAACACCTAGACATCAAAAAAATTGTTTACAGATCCCTTGTATATGGCTGTGAGCCTCAAATCATAATTTTCAAATTAAATACAACATATTCATATTTCTCCATTATATATGCGAAAGCACTAACCGTTTCAGAATCTGGTTGTCTCCTTTGCCATCTGGACCAATTTTATTTCTCTGGTTTTCTCCAGTTCCACCATAGTTCATCACTTGTGAGTGGCTCACCTAATGGCTTCTTTGTTTCTGGATCAATAAAGGGATGGGGACGTCCGAGTTTCTTGTCCAGGTCAAATCCTGTTTCTTCTTCTTTTTCAGCTTCAGTCTGATAGACAACATATTCAGATGCGGAATCTTTAGGATCCTCTAGTGTGTCCTCTGAAGTTTCTGGTTCCAGCAGTTCCACTGCCACTGTATCACTTGACTCTGCACTTGGTTCAATAGATTCACCGGCAGCAACTGATGTTTTATTCTTCCTCCTCCTACTTCCAGGATTTTTACCATAAGATGGTGATCCAACTGATTTACCAGTGGGCTCAGGAGCCCTGGCAGCTCTAACTCGACTAGCTGTGCCTTCAGGCCAATAATCCTGCCCTGGAATGCTGGCACGAGCACCAGATGCAGGTTCAAGCTGCCCAGATGTTGAGTCCATATAACTATCGTAGGGTGGACGCTCAATAGAGACCTCTTTGGAGGACTCATCATCCTTCTCACACTTTATACAAGGAAGTAAAGGTGCCCTCTGTGGTAATACATTCGAGCCAACTCTAACTTGGAATAATCCAACTGGAAATGAACTTACAGTTGATGCCTGTACGATTCACATAAAATTATATATGATTAAGTTAGCACAACGATAAATGGCTAAAAAACAATGAAACTAAGAAGGAAAAGTTTAGTGGCAATGAAGTGTCATTTATATTACCAGAGCCGGGAATTTAAAACCAGGTCAACAAATATAGTAACACAAAAAACAGAAGCACCAAAAAGCTGTCCATGACATATAGACATGCATGTGTGTGCAAGGATGCAGTTGATTCCAGAAAACTACAACCTATAGACATGCTTTAATGCTTAGGTTCAAACAACATCAGCCCAAACTCAACACTTTCCCCACGCAACAAAACAACTATGCTTATAAGTTCCAGTTGCAAAACAATTTTACAAAATTCCCCAACTAAAAGTTCTCGTCTCAAGTCTCAACTTAGGCGGATGGCCCGTTTAGTCCCGGCATTGTTACCACAACCAAACAAAAATTCAACCAAAAAAATCACCCATGTTTAATTACTACAGAAATCACTTCACACAGAACTAGAGACTTGAATAACGAAAGCCTCAAATTCAAGGAATACAACTAATAAAATAAAATAAACAGAAGAAAATTCCAAAACAACTGGATAGGCATAAATACATACATATGTGTATATATATATGTGTGTAAAAATGAAAAAAATTGGAAAGATGATAAACCTTGAAATGATTGAAACATGGGTTCCCAGAAGCATGGCTCTGTGCTGAGACTGTACCTACCAATCCTCTATCTACCACAAGCACACCAAAGACTGAAAAAACGAAAACTTGTACTCGAAATTATCTTTGTTATTAGATAAGCTCAAATGGGCACACCTTGATACAGCCAAGTTCCTGGTAGAGATGCCATTTCACTTTTAACTCAGCATAAATATCACCAAAGTCTGAAGAAAAAAAATAGGAACCAAACCAAACATTATTTGTTAAAAACAAAAAACCCGATTTGGGTATTGAGCAGATTTTACTACTAACTGTTGTGATTGCAAAGAAACTGAAAAGTTCTAATCTTGCACTGTAAAAATCAATTTGCAACCAAAAGAAAACGTAAAGTTGGAAAAACAGTAAAACTGAAGGTTGAAGGTATGAAATGAACCTTTATATTTTCCAAATTTTGAAGACTGGAGTTGGAAAGGGAGTTCCTGAGCTGGTTCAGCCGCTGGGTAGGCCTGCTTTTCGGTGGATATGGAGGTTTGAATTGCTGCTGGGGATTAAAGTTCGGAGCTTTCGGTTCTGGGGTCACCCGGCTCGAGAGTGGGAAGCGAGGAGGGAGGGGGGGACTGAGGGTTTTGGAATATTGGTGTTTTAACAAAAGTCCGAGGGAGGGGGGGACTGAGGGATTTGGAATATTGGTGTTTTAACAAAAATCCGACAGCGCTGAAAAATTACATTTTTACATTAAAAAAATCAAATCTGATATCATTTATTTTATTTTTTATTTTGTATTTATCGTTAAAATTCGAAATTTTTAAACCATTTTTATTAGTTTTCTTTTTGGAAAATTGGACAAGGGGCTTTACATTTGTTTATTTAACTACTTTAACTTCAAAAATGAGAACATAACTAAATTAACTTTAAACGTTACTTTCCAAACAAGTAGGAAAATAAAACATAAATGCTGGAACATTATTTGATGATTAAATTTGGAACAAAAGTTTTGCAAATGTAATAGTGTTATTATTCAATCTTTATTGCTCATTTTAAAAATGTAATACTCTAATTATATGATGTTATATAAAATGAGTCTAAACGGTTAAACTTTGTTTGAAATAATTGACAAATTAAAAAAAAACCACAAATACGATCAATAAAAACATTTGTAAATAGTTGTAACAAATTAATAGTTTCATGCTCGCCTTTTATTTTAACAAATGACAAACTTATTATGTGATCTTGAATAAAATTAACTAATTAAACAACTTTCGTCTTAACAAATTAAAAGTTTCATCCTCGCCTTTCATTATAACAAATGGACAAACTTTCAACCTATTGTTTGATCTTAAATAAAATTAACTAATAAATCAACTCTCGTCTTAACTGAGACGGTAGAGAGAGTAGTAATGAAAATTTCGAAAATCAAATACTTAAATGTTTTACAAATGATGTGATGAAAGCCTTGGTATCTAAAAAATAATTCTTCAGTCATTTATTATTATGGTCTAGTGATATTCATCTTCACTTATAAGTGAGAGATTTTAGGTTCAATTATCGTCAAAAACAAATTTGAATCACATTATTACTAATATATTGTGAGGCTAATCTCAGTTTGTTACCTTAAAATTTATTGGTTTTTCAGCATTTGGTACATGAATATTTTTTATCCCAAAGTAGTATCTAAAATCATAATTTTTTTCATACATCCGTAAAAATTGCTGTTAAATCAGATGTTAACTAGTAATGTGACACTTGAACTGGAAGCCACGTGGATATTAAGAAATTAAAAATAAAATCTAGGCCTATCTATCCCGCCCCTCACCCACCCCACCTTCCTCTTCCCTGATACCCACTCCGCCACCAAGCTTATTCCCCATCCCTAAAACCCCAAAATTCCCTTCCTTTCTTCTCTCCTCTACGCCCACCCTTCATCCCTAACTTCCCCAACAACTCGTCCACTTAGGGACGCTTACGAACATAAAAATTCATCTCGGTTCCGTCGATCCTCGACCGCACTATGAAATCAAATTTCTCCGGTTGCAGGTTGGCCTGAGGTCTCATCCATACCAAGAAACACGGTCATCTTCTCCGGAGAGACCTACAGCGCAAGTGGTGGCTCAAACAAAAGCTTGCAGCATATCGGGTTTCCCGATCCGGGTTCGCATTCTGAGCGGCGGCCATAGAGAGAGAAGGGAGTGTTAAAGATGCTCCACATGCAGTGCACTGTGCTTTACAGATTCAAAGATGCTCCACATGCAGTGCATTGTGCTTTATAGATTCAAGCTATGCTTTACAGATTGGAATATGGTTCCCACGTTAAGGATGTATGATTATGCATAGTGGACAGCAAGGCCACTACATGTGTATATTGACTGATGCATCATAGACAGCAAGGATGCTTATTCCAGCTGCTTTGTTTATTTGCATGCGTATGTAGTAAACTGTGTATAAAAACTCTGCTGCAATTGCAGCAGATCAATCATTCAAATATAGATTGGATCCAAGTTTAATATGGTATCAGAGCACCGATCTTGGTGACTCTAGAAAGCTCATTCTGCTTCCGCCACAAACACAACCAGTCCATCTTCATTAAACACAGCCACCATGGGCGACGAAAGACCAACTGAGACGATACCCCATGTATCTGATCCTCTCATTCTACATCATTCAGACTCACCAAGCCTTGTCTTAGTCTCACAACTTCTTGATGAACACAACTATGGACAGTGGAGCCATTCTATGCGAATCGCCCTCAGCGCCAAAAACAAACTAGGGTTCATTGATGGATCAATCAAGAATCCCGCAACCACTGATGCCAAGTATCCAATTTGGCAGAGATGCAATGACATGGTCTTGTCTTGGATTTGGCAATCCGTGCAGGGCAACATTGCCCACAGTATACTCTACTGCAAAACTGCATCAGCAGCATGGAGAGATCTTGAGGATCGTTTCTCGCAAGGAAACGATTCCAGGATCTATCAAATTCGACAAGAAATTGCCGAACACCGACAAGGACAACTATCTGTTTCAGATTATTACACAAAATTGAAAGCTCTCTGGGATGAATTAGCATCATATCATGGGCCCATTGCCTGTGAATGCGAGGGATCCAAGGCACATGCAGACAGGGAAGAAAAAGAGAAAGTCATGCAATTCTTAATGGGTCTGAACGAGAGTTACTCAATCATACGAGGTTCTATCTTGATGATGAGCCCACTTCCAGATACACGACGAGTCCATGGATTTGTTCTTCAACATGAACGCCAATTGGATGTGGTAAATCGACGTGAACCTATCGCCCATGCAATGCAAACCAGTCATTCGACAGCACCAAAACGAGGTTATGGTGCCAACAACCCTAATTCACGGAAGATATTCAAATGCAGCTACTGTGACGGAGGACATCCAGTCGAACGTTGTTTTTTCCTTATTGGATTCCCTGAAGGACACAAATGGCACGGGAAGAATGTGCAGCCCAGAAATAGACGTGCACCTCCAACTTCCAACAATGTTGAAGCATTACCGTCGCCAGCTACCAAAGCAACAACCTCCAACAAATTTGATGCAACGTTCATAACCGAGGAGTACAACCAACTCATGGTTCTTCTTCGCAATAAGAATGGTACCGATCTGCCCCTTGCACATGCAACAGGTATCTATACACCCAACTACAATTTTGCACATTATGATCCAACATTGTATTGGATCGTGGATAGCGGGGCCACATATCATGTTTCTCACTTATCACCCAGCCATAATCACACTAAAACCCAACATGATTTTGTTGGTTTACCAAATGGCGGATAGGCTGCGATTGAAACCATTGGGTCCATTAAATTGTCCCCCGAGATAACTCTTGATGGAGTTTTACATGTGCCACAATTTCATGTGAATTTGTTATCTGTGAGTAAGTTGACCTGGGCATTGAAGTGCATTGTGATATTTTACCCGGGTTTTTGTGTTGTGCAGGACATGGCTACGAAGAGGATGATTGGCCTGGGCAAGCAGTTTGATGGACTTTACTACCTCACTCCAACACAAAACCCCCATCTCTCTCACCATGTCAAACGTACCTCGGCACTTTGGCATCAACGTCTTGGGCACCCATCCTCGGCTCCCATTCACTCTTTATCCCAGACTATCCCAGAAATTATCTTTGATTCTACACATGTTTGTGATGTTTGTCCTTTAGCAAAACAAACTCGTTCATCCTTTGTTTCCAGTTCAATAAAATCAGTTACTCCTTTTGATTTGATCCACTGTGATATTTGGGGGCCACATAAAATCCATACACACTCTGGGGCACGTTACTTCCTCACCATTGTAGATGACTTTACCCGTTTCATATGGGTTCATCTTATGCGATTTAAATCAGATACACAAACCTTGTTGCACTCGTTCTTTTCTTGGGTCAAAACCCAGTTTCATCGTGACATTAAAACCCTTCGTGCAGACAATGGGGGAGAATTTGTATCTATGCGTTCGTTTTTAGACACTCATGGCACCCTTTTTCAACACACCTGTGCACACACCCCTCAACAAAACGGGGTAGTTGAACGCAAACATCGCCATCTTTTGAACGTTGCCCGTGCCTTACGATTTCAAGCTAACCTACCTTTAAAATTCTGGGGGGAGAGTATACAAACTGCATGTTACCTTATCAATCGCCTTCCAGCACCCTTACTTTCCCACAAATCTCCCTATGAACTCTTGCATGGGACACTACCTACATACTCTCATCTCCGGGTTTTTGGGTGTTTATGCTATGCCACCAACCTTACCCCCTCCCACAAATTTAATGCTCGTGCTCGTCGCTGCCTCTTCCTGGGTTATCCCCTTGGCCAAAAGGGCTACCGTGTTTATGACCTTGATAGCAAACGCGTTTTTTCCTCTCGTGATGTCATCTTTCATGAGCATATTTTCCCCCTTGCTACCTCACCACCAGAAAAAGACCTCGACTTCCCTGTCTTACCTATCCCTCATGACGATCCAACTCCTGACCTCCCTCTCACTGCCGATATCACTCCTTCACCCCCAGACATCCCTCCCTCGCCAGACATCCCTCCCTCGCCAGCATCTGCTCCTTCACCTTCGCAACCTCCTTCTCTTTGCCGCTCCGACCGCATTAAACACCCACCTGCCCATCTTCGTGACTACCAAACACATCATGCTGCTTTGCTTCAGCGCAGCGTCATCCCTTCCACCATGTCCGGCACCCGATATCCCCTTGAACGGTATGTTTCTTACTCTCATCTCTCTCCTGCTCACTGCTTTTTTGTCCACAACATCTCTCACTTGGTTGAACCAGCCTCTTATGAGCAGGCCCGTCATGACCCTCACTGGCTTGCAGCCATGAACTCTGAGATTGAAGCCCTTGAAGCCAATCACACTTGGACTATGGTTCCCCTCCCTCCTCACCAACGACCCATTGGCTGTAAATGGGTCTTCACAATCAAGTACCATTCTGATGGTACCATCGAACGCTACAAGGCCCGCCTTGTCGCCAAAGGGTTCACGCAGCGCGAAGGGATTGATTACAAAGAGACGTTTGCTCCAGTTGCTAAACTCATTACTGTCCGCTGTCTCTTGACTGTTGCTGCTGTTCGCAGCTGGTCTCTTCATCAAATGGATGTCCAAAATGGTTTCCTTCACGGTGCATTGCATGAAGAAGTCTATATGATACCGCCTCCTGGATATCATCGACAGGGGGAGACCATGGTTTGTCGACTCCACAAATCGTTATACGGACTCAAGCAAGCTTCTCGCAGCTGGTTCCAACGTTTTTCATCTGCCATTCAAGAAATTGGCTTCCAACAGTCCCGTGCGGATTACTCGTTATTCACTCAGGTCTGTGGACAATCTATTACTGTGGTATTACTCTACGTTGATGACATGATCATTGCAGGAAATGATGAGGAAGCCATTAGTCGACTCAAGAAGTTTCTTAGTGGTTGTTTCCGAATTAAAGATCTCGGACCATTAAAATATTTTCTTGGTGTCGAAGTTGCACGGTCCAAGGCTGGGATCTCCATTTGCCAACGTAAATATACCTTGGATATATTGGAGGAAGCTGGTTTGCTTGGAGTAAGACCTGACAAGGTACCCATGGAACCTGATTTAGTGTTGACAGCAACAGGTAGTGATGCTCTCAAGGACCCGACTCGATATCGATGTTTGGTTGGTAAACTGATCTATCTCACCATTACAAGGCCAGACGTTACGTATGTAGTAAATAATCTCAGTCAGTTCATGCAAGAACCCAAACTTCACCATCTTAAGGCAGCACATCGCCTTCTCCAATATCTGAAAGAAGCACCCGGACAAGGCTTAATGTTCTCTTCCCAAAGTGAATTACATTTAATCGGTTACTGTGATGCAGATTGGGCACGTTGCCCCATTACCCGTTGATCAGTGACAGGTTATTGTATCTTCCTTGGAAAGTCACTTGTGTTCTGGAAAAGCAAGAAACAAGTTACAATAGCTCGTTCCTCTGCTGAAGCGGAGTATCGATCCATGGCTGCAGCTACTTGTGAATTAAGTTGGCTACAATATTTGTTGAAAGATTTACGTGTTGAGCATTCCCAACCGGCAAAGTTATTTTGTGACAACCAAGCGGCTTTACACATAGCTGCAAATCCTGTATATCATGAACGCACAAAGCATATTGAGATCGATTGCCACACTGTTCGTGAGAGGGTTGAAAGGGGAGAAATTAAAACTTCCTATGTCGGAACGGGAGAACAAGTCGCAGACTTGTTTACTAAGCCACTGCGTGCGCCTATTTTTCAAACGCATCTAGGCAAGTTAGGCGTCATTGACATTCACGCTCCGACTTGAGGGGGAGTGTTAAAGATGCTCCACATGCAGTGCACTGTGCTTTACAGATTCAAAGATGCTCCACATGCAGTGCACTGTGCTTTACAGATTCAAGCTATGCTTTACAGATTGGAATATGGTTCCCACGTTAAGGATGTATAATTATGCATAGTGGATAGCAAGGCCACTACATGTGTATACTGACTGATGCATCATAGACAGCAAGGATGCTTATTCCAGCTGCTTTGTTTATTTGCATGCGTATGTAGTAAACTGTGTATAAAAACTCTGCTGCAATTGCAGCAGATCAATCATTCAAATATAGATTGGATCCAAGTTTAATAGGGAGGGAGGGTTGAGTGGGCGGGAGAGGGGGTTGGGTGGGCGGGAGGGAGGAATTTTGGGGAAGGGGTTGAGTTGAGGGGATGGGGAATAAGCTTGATGGCGAGGTGGGTATTAGGGAAGGGGAAGGGGAAGGTTAGGGTGGGTGAGGTGAGGGATAAATATGCCCTTATTTTATTTATTTATTGTTTTAGAATTTTTTTAATTTCTTAATATCCACATAAATCCCAATCACATCATTAATTAACGGAAGACTTAACAGTTTGATTAACGGATGTATGAGATTGTCCCAAAATTAATAATTTAAGCATAACACTGAACAAAAAAGACTTCATATATTAAATATTAAAAATTACAAAATTTAAAAATAATAAACTGAAATTGACTCAAAATTATTTCTCGTATCATTAGACGTGGGTAGTGGGTGGTGAGCAACCACTATTTCTTTGAGTCCAACTTGATGAATTTGTTAAATTAAAAAAAAAAAAGGATTTAAAGTGCAGAAGGAGCAAAAAAAAAGGCACCTGACCCTTCGTCCTGTACGAAATGGGGGACAAGAGAAAATAAAAACCCAAAAGAAATGGGGAATGAAATCACCCATCGCTTATTCTCTCTGTGGTTTCACGTTTCAGTCAAATATCTTCTTAACTTTTCCCAATAAATTTTCCATCTTTATACAACTTTACCTCCCTACTTCCTCCCTCCCTATGCTCCTCCGCTCTGCAATCTTGCAATCTGCATTAGGGTTCTCGCCCAACTCCATCTCCCAATCCAATCCCATCTGCATTTCCACTGCGGGCTCTGTTCATCTGGGTCGGGATCGAACTCTCTGCAGAACGCCGGTGAGACGTTGAGTTTTGAAGCCTTTATGCGTTGAAATTTTGATGGGTTTTCTACTTTTTTCTGCATTGTGTTGCTGAATTGTGACGTTGATTGGATTCTTGAACTCGATCTTTCTGAACCCATTACTGTATGTTGCTTTGTATTTCTTGCCACTGTTGATTTGGATTGTATATTTTGAATGTGGGTTTTTTCTTGCGGATTTGGGAAAGGTTTGGTTTGGGAGTGTTTTTTTGGGTTTGGAGCTTGAATTGGGTTTCTTTTGGTGATTGAAGAAATGGGTATTGGAGGAACTGTTTGGTGGTTGTTGTTGTAGAGTATATTGTAGTCTGTGTATTGGTTTCGTAAAGATGAAGAGGCTGAAAGTTGAACCTTCGGTTGCGAGGAGGTTCAAATTGCAGCATTTGTTGTTTGGTATAGCGGCATTGTACTTGGTCTTCATATCCTTTAAGTTTCCCCAGTTTCTGGAGATAGCAAACACGTTGAGTGGTGATGATGGTTATGTTGGGTTGAAACTGGTCGAAGATGTGGATTTGAGTAAACCATTATTTAGTTCTGCTTATAAGGATACGTTTCATCGCAAACTGGAAGACCAAAACCAAGATGCGCCTGTGAGGCCTAGTAAGGAACCTTTGGAAGAGAGTAAAGGTGGATCTAAGCCTATAAAGCCACTACAGCATCAATATGGTCGGATTACTGGTGAGATTATGAGGCGAAGGAATAGAACAAATGAACTTTCGGTGCTTGAGAGGATGGCAGATGAGGCTTGGACATTGGGTTTAAATGCTTGGGAAGAAGTGCGTCAACTTGATGGGAAGGAGATTGGAGAGAGTTCTATAATTGAGGGAAAACCTGAGTCATGTCCTTCATGGTTATCAATGAGTGGGGAAGACTTGGCAACAGGAGATAAGTTGATGTTTCTTCCTTGTGGGCTTGCTGCAGGTTCTTCTATTACGGTGGTGGGAACACCCCATTATGCTCATAAGGAGTATGTGCCCCAACTTGCAAAGTTGAGGAGAGGTGATGGAACAGTTATGGTCTCACAGTTCATGGTTGAGTTGCAAGGGTTGAAATCCGTAGATGGGGAGGACCCGCCAAAGATTTTGCACTTGAATCCACGATTAAAAGGTGATTGGAGTCAGCGGCCAGTCATTGAGCACAACACCTGTTACAGGATGCAATGGGGAACAGCTCAAAGGTGTGACGGCTTACCATATAAGAGCAATGAAGACATGCTAGGTAAAAAAATTCCGTTGATTTAGAAGATAAAGTCCTTCCCTGGTATTTCTACAGCCATGATATCTGTAAAATTGTATGAAGATTCCTGAAAGTAAAAAATAAAAGAAAAAACATGTGTATACCTCTGTGTGAACAATACTAATGCTTTTTATAAGGATAAGTCCCTTAAAAAGGACAAGTTTGTTTATAGTGCAAAATAGGAAGTATATTATGAGGATTAGGGATGTAGATATTTTGTTTGCATTTTCAGATCGTAAAAATTCATTTCCCCTTCTATCTATTCTGTAGCTGTTTGTTATGTGGATTATATGTAAACTTAGCTGTTTACTATGTGGGTTCCTTATACTTGCTGGCTCTTCCTGAGCAGTCCTGACCATCATGTAGTCATGTTGTTATTTCGAAGGAAAGGATACAGAACTTTCTTATGCTTCCCAGGCTATTAGACTCCAATTTCCACCTTCTTTCTATTGTCTTGCAGTTGATATAAACCTTTGGGTATACCTTTTGGGTTGTAATATAATGTTAATGCACATATGTGGCAGTTGATGGATTTGGGAGATGTGAAAAGTGGATGCGGAATGATATGGCAGACTCAAAGGAGTCCAAGACCAAGACTACCTCATGGTTCAAACGATTCATAGGGCGCGAGCAGAAGCCAGAAGTAACCTGGCCATTTCCCTTTACAGAGGGTAGATTGTTTATCCTGACCATACGTGCTGGTGTGGATGGATTCCATGTTAGTGTCGGGGGCAGGCATTTGACTTCATTTCCATATCGAATGGTATGTTGCATAAATGGGTAATTTACTTATATTGCATATGTTTGCCTCTGACATTGGACGAATATGCTAAGGCCATAATTATGATTACTGATCATATCTGTTCCTAAGCATCTGGTTGTGTCATTTCAGTTTTATTCCTTGTATTGTTTTCCAATTCCTTCCTTATCAATAACAATGCACTTTTTTATAATTAGTTTTATGCTTTAATTTTAGGGTTTTACACTTCAAGATGCAACTGGATTAGCAATTAAAGGAGATGTTGATGCTCATTCTGTTTATGCTACTTCTCTTCCCACTTCTCATCCAAGTTTCTCACCTCAAAGAGTACTGGAGATGGCAGAGAAGTGGAAAGCACGTCCTTTACCCAAGAGTCCTATTCGACTGTTTATTGGGGTTCTTTCTGCTACAAATCACTTTGCAGAGCGCATGGCAGTGAGAAAAACTTGGATGCAATCATCATCAATTAAGTCCTCCAACGTGGTAGTCCGTTTCTTTGTTGCATTGGTAAGTTTATTGCTTTTAGTCATTCAATAATTGATTTATCAAGAGTTGAGCAGTCAGATCCAAGGATCTGGTGTGCAGATATTTTCCATGATTATGTCCTTTCTATTGCCAGAACAGAAGAAGTCCTCTCCGTTTATAAGGCTTGAGAACAAATATTTTTTTTTTTTTTTTTTTTTTTTTTAAAGTATAACGTCCTTGAGTAGTTATATCTAATCTTGCATGAGAAGATATAAGTGTGGCTCTAATTGGTTAGAAGATATAAGTGTGGCTCTAATTGGTCATAAGTGTGTGATTCAGTCCTTCAAGTTTTCTGTATGTTTTTTATTTTGAAGTTCTAGCTCCAATTGTAAATCCCTGTTTATGCTTGTACTAATTTATCTGCCCCTTCCTAGCTTGGATTTTGTTTGTGTTAAAAGAATCTTTGACTGAAAGAGAAAGTAATTCTCGATTGATTCTGTTTCCCTTCCATAATGTCAGACAGGCCAGATTGATGTTTATATTTTATTGCGTAGATGCTGATGTAGATATGTGTTTGAATTGTATGGGCTCAATTACCTGATATGGCATGTACCTAGTAAAATTGATTGGATGAAAGAAAAGTACTCGCTCTAAATGGACGCTGGCTTGGAATGACTGAAAGAAAAGTACCCGGATCATTTTCGAATATTTATTTTAGAAAAAAGTTCCTTCAGGGGCAGTACAGTGATAGTGCGACCCACCCTTCAGTGGGAATTGACTGGATTTTTAGCGTTAGGGTTGTAACCTTTGAAATTTGCCTAGCAATGAAAAGAAAAGAATTTGAATTATGCAACTCAGTTACTTGTAGATTGATGAGTTTAATCTTAGTTTGAACTTTGAAACTGTTTCTGTTTTATATGAATCTCTTCCTTCAATATTTGGTTATATTAATTATTAAGTTTTGCAGAATCCAAGGAAGGAGGTAAATCAAATGCTGAAGAAAGAGGCTGCTTACTTTGGTGATATTGTTATTTTGCCCTTTATGGATCACTACGAGCTTGTTGTTCTGAAAACCATTTCTATTTGTGAGTTTGGGGTGAGTTCAGTTTATTCTCCAGTATTTCTCCATTGAGTTAATATATTACATATGAATATTATTATAAATCAAAGGTTTGTGTGTATCTGTAGTTTGATAAACCATTCAACTGGGTCTTTGTCGAGTTTGTACTTCTTGTACTTAAAAGCTTTAACATATTAATGCAGGCTCAGAACGTGACAGCTGCGTACATCATGAAATGTGACGATGACACATTTATTAGAGTGGACACCGTCTTAAAGGAAATTGAGGGCATCCCTTCTAAAAAATCCCTTTATATGGGCAATCTTAACCTCTTGCATCGCCCTCTCAGAAGTGGAAAATGGGCTGTAACCTATGAGGTATGCAAGTTTGCGTGCATCTCTACTTAGTTTTCAAGTCGTCCATTTATCTGTTTTTGTTAAGAGTTGCTTTTGATAAGCTGTCTTGTGGGTTTTTGGAATGTCATGAACGATCCGTCTGTTTATTAGGAGCTACTTTTCTTAATTGTATATTCTGAAAATTGGATATAGTGGTTGGACCCCTGTCAATTGGAGCTCCATGGTACTGCTAGAATCATATGGTGGACAAGAAATAATTTCACTGCATACGGCTCCTGATTTACCTACCGTTGTCGCTGTTTTCTAATTTTAATTTGTTTTGATTTTTCCAGAGAGGATTAAAAGTTTTCAAAGAGGATGCATGTTAATCCCTTTACGTTTGTGGTTTTTTCTTCTACTCTTCTCTCTCTCTACCTCTGAAGCATTATTGTCTACTGTGACAGGAGTGGCCAGAAGAAGTTTATCCTCCATATGCCAATGGCCCTGGATATGTAATTTCCATTGACATTGCTAAATTCATCATTTCTCAGCACGTTAGTCGTAGCCTAAGGGTAAGTTAATAATTGTCCGACTTATTACCTCTCTTCGGAGAATGGTTTCTTTCTTTTTCCTTCAGTTCCGGTTCAAAATTAATATGCATTGGCCGAAAGAAAAGTTATAATATATGTGGTTGTTGAAAGATACTGTGTATTTGGTTGCAGCTCTTCAAGATGGAAGATGTGAGCATGGGAATGTGGGTTGAGCAATTCAACAGTACCACAGCGGTCGTCCAATACTCCCATAACTGGAAGTTTTGTCAGTACGGGTGCATGGATAACTATTTCACCGCACATTACCAATCTCCAAGGCAAATGATCTGTCTTTGGGACAAGTTGGCTAGAGGTCAAGCTCGATGCTGTAACTTCAGATGACACCAGGCAATGTACTTCACCCTTCTTTCTGGTATCCTCACGCTTGTGCCGATTCTTGTCTATTAGTTTCGATGGAAAGTACAAGCTCCTAACTATGAATCGCGAGAAATGGTTTCTGTCAAAATGAATCATCGAAGAGTAGTATAGATTGTGTTGTAAAATGGGGATGCTTGACAAATTCTCCCCACCACCATGACATTGATTGTACATTATGCTCGTTATCTTGAGATTTAACAGAAGATTTACAATGTCTTATACATTTGTGGTTGAGCAATTGCACCTCCTATCTTGATCATCAAATTAGTCGTCACCGTACACCGTGGCACCATACGGCACCTGCTCAGTCGATAATGTTGAAGGAGATAGACTCTACATGTATTAGAAAAGTAGCACAATGCGGTTTTCATCTCCCTAGCATTACTCTTTATCAAAAATACTATTCCGGGCGTTGGAACAATGATGTGTGCGTTAAGTTATTGAAAAACTGTTGGAATGCGTTACCGGAAACTGGGAAGGTGGTAGTTGCGGAATTTGTAGTACCTGAAGTACTAGAAAATACACCGGAAACAAGGAAGACACTCGTATTTAGACATAACGATGATGGCCGTGTTGTCTGTTGAGTGGTGGAAAGGAGCGAACAGCAGTTGAATTTGATAACCTAGCAAAATCTGCAGGTTTTGTTGGAACACGGCTTTCTCCAATTTCATATGGATGTCATGCGACAGAGTTTATCAAGGGAAAACCATTCAAAAAGTAGAATATATATACATATGCATATCTAGGAAGCTTTTATGGGAAGATATTTCTATTTTTTATTTTTATAAAAATGAGGATTAATTGTTGGGTCCACATCACATCAAACTTTAACGATCCGAACCGTCTATTTTTCAAGTTGTACCTTATAAATCATTCTTGCAAAATATTAGCCAAATCGGAAATATTTAAGACATCTAATTGGGTTTAAAGAAATGAACGAATACTTTGTTATATAAGAAACGATGAAATTTGATCTTGATAATTAAATAGGCAAATGGTTTGAGATTGAATTGAATTTTTGCAAGGATGATCTATGAATCGAGACTTACAAAATAGACGGTTCGGATCGTTGAAATTCAATATGAAGTGAACCCCACACCTTAGCCCCATTTTTTTCAAAAAATGGGAATCTCTTTGTATAAAGGGCCTATATATATATATATATATGTGAATGGTTTCCAAGTGTGTTGAGGGGGAGTTTAGGCACATCGAAAAAGTTGCTCGACGAAAAAGTTATAAGTTCAAGTTGTAAAAACTTCTATGCAAGATAAGGATAAAACTGCGTATATAGGTGTTTGCCTCAACCCTTACAAATATGACAGTCTTGTAGGCTTGACATCGACTTTTTTTTGTTTTCCAGGTGTGTCATCGTTTGAGCCACGAAGAAGAGCTTACATAATCTGAGATGAAGCAATCACAGTGTTGATTGAGTTCTGTCGGATCATAATTGGAAAGCTTTTTCCATTCCGCTTGCTAACCCTCGAGGAAGCAATAAATCAGCCAAATAGTGATTATCCTATATGAAAAAGGAAACTTGGCTACTAGCTAAGTACAGCCATTTAAGTGCATGCAAAAACGATTGAGTTGAACCGTTAATGTGGTGAAGGATTTGCTGGTGATTCCAACCGTAGCAACATAATAAAGTCGTCTGCCGCTCGCATGATCAACTTTCTGTAAAACACAATAAGGTGACTTTCGTATGTTGCTACGGTTGAAAATTGGTCTCTATAATATTGTACTGTTTTTAACCAAAGCTAAAAAAATAAGGAATCTAGGAAAACTAATGAAAAAGGTTTAAAACTTTGAGTTTTAACAGCTTTTTAATGTAACAATATGATTTTTAATTAAAGTGAATAATACTGAAATTTTTGTTAAACTTCTCTTAATATCTTGAAAGAATTTCGTCCATAGCTTTTTTTTGGTGTCGATAAGATTAAAAGCGGCCACGTCATACGTGGGTCCCCACTGCTTCAGTCCAGTCCTTCTCACACAGAAGCTCTTTCCAAACCTCCAGCCTGCTCCCACGTGTATGGCCCCACGAGTCTCACTGGCCTCCAATCACAAGGCTTTAAGCCCTTCAAAATCGGACTAAACGCGAAAACAACACTGACTCGTATCGGACAAAAGTGGCAATAAACCAACTTATCGGGATGGGGCCCTACCACGTCAGTTGGGGCCGTTGCAATGGATTGCCATACCAACGCCCAAACGCTCAAAAATCAACGTACACTGATAGCCGGCAGCCCGGATGTCTGACACGTGTCCCCCCCATCAAAAACCAACTTTCATATTCGAACCGAAAAACACCATCTTTTAGTTGAAAATGCAATCAGCCACAGCATAATTACAACAGCCAAAAAAAAAAAAAAAAAAAACAGAAATTCCAATCAAATTTCTAAAATTCGAAAATTAGAAAATTTACAAAACCCTAATAATCGAATCAACGATCTGCAAAAGTTTCTATAAAAATGCCCCTAACTGATCAGGGATAGAGCTAGAAATTTCTTCTAGTGAGGGGCAACCGAAAATAACTAAGAAAACCTTATTATAGTATGGTTATACGCAATATGATATTAATGATGATTTCAAATGATGATATATCACAATTTTAATGTTACAAAAATATCAATATAGTAGTGGAAAGTCGCAAAGTGATGAGAAAAATATAAGTACATGATAGGTGGGAGAGGGTTTTTTCGGTTTGAATGACAGAACAAAAGCACTATTGCTCATATAATATTTGATATAGAGTGTAAGTACAATGAATGTATGTTAAATATTATATACGTATATTTTCTTTAAAGATAACTGTGTATATTATATAATTGTAGTTTACAACTAAACAAACGAATTACTTGAGTGAAAGCATTTGCCCCCAATGAACCTTCATTGCCTCCGTCCATGTAACTAACTAAAACACCTCTAAATTCAAAAATTTACAAAACCCTAATAATCTAATCGAATTCAAACAACCATAAGCCGAACAAAACGAAGTCGAAATTACAAATGGAAAAGAGAATTGTCCAAATGTCGGCAGGCACTAAAACAGTTTTCATTTCCTGAGAGGATGATGCGTATAGTACCAAAGTTGGAGAGCCCAATAAAGCTATGACTTTGACAACTTTAACATTTCCTGGCCTACCTCTGAATCGCAGCTTTATAAGATATTGGAGAATCTGGATAAATTGGTTTAATTTAGCAAAGAAATATAAGATCTGTTTGGTAACTTTGAATCTAACTTTTTAAACTTAAAAACAATTTTCAAGTTTTAGATCTTAAAAACTTGTTTGGTAGGATTATTTTTAAAAACTGAACTCAAGACTAACTCAAAAATATAGTCTATTACCTGTAAACATAAAAAGTGAGTTTTTAGAGTTTTTAAACTTAAACTCACTCATTTATTTTCTCTCCCTCGTTCATTCTCACTCCAAATCTATCTCTCTTTTCTTCTTTCTCTTTTTTTTTTTTTTTTTGACCTTTTTCGTCTCTCTTCCAATCCGCTCTCTTTATTCTTTAGGTTCTTTTTTTCACTGATCTTCCTCTCTATATCGTCTGATCCTTTCTTCTTTCTTTTTCCTTCAATCATCTCTTACTTTATTTCCTCATCTCTTCTCTTTCTACCTCTCTTGCAACCCCTCTGCTTTTTAGATCTCTTTGTTCTACTTTAAGTAATAAGATTTAAAAATTTTAAATTACAAACCAACCAAGTTTTTGAGTTTTAAAAAAAATTGTTTTCAATAAATGTTCTTAAAAAATGTTTTGAGAAATGATAAAAATTTTCAAATAGGATACCAAACAGGCTCTAAATTATTGGGAAAAGAAGATCTTTTGCAAATCATATATATCTCGGGAATTATTATTATTGACACTTCAAAAATCTCATTTTACATTCCAAATTTTCTATATTTTGAAAGAAAAATACACTTATGATGAATGTAAAATAAGATTCTTAAAGTACCAATAACATTTCCCTATATCTCTTCCCTTTCATATTTAGAGTTAAGGGTACTTTTCTAGACACCCCAAAATTAGTTATCCCCAATCTTTTTTTTTTTTTTTTCCTTTCTTAAAAAGAAAACTAAGAAACGGTGCAATAAAAAGGAACAATTAACAACCTTTTGATTATTTGCATTTGATAAATTTCAGGCTTCTTAAGATTGAAAATTGATAGAGGTGATCCTTGAATTTGTTCACCGTCAAGTCATTCAGTGAAAAATCTCTGTTAAATAGAAAGCAAGTGAAGGGGTTGATTGGACAAACTCAGGAAATGACTAAAATGAGTGACGGTGGACAAACTCAGGAGCCGTTTCTATCGAATTTCAACCAAAGTAAAGAGTTTTGCCAATCTCATAGACTATTTTGGCTAAAAAACCTAAACTCTACTTGCATTTGATGAAAGGATGCTTTAATCCATCAAGGAGGAATATTTAAATTGACAAAACCAAGACCTGCTTGATAAATGTAAGAGATATTCAATGAGTGAAATTAAGGGTACCATAAGGCATATGTTGATTTGATCACAAACATTATGCTTTTCTTTTTTTCCAAGAAATACAAATATACTTGGCTTTCCAATCTTTACAACTTTGATTAAAATAAACCCAAAACATACATGTTCAAAAGCTATTTGACATAATTTAATCTTATTGGGAATGAATGCCAGTAGTGACAAGAGTGCATGTTTTCCTTAATGTCAAAGATAACTTAAAATAGCAAATAATTATTGGTGAAACTTTGATGAAGAAAATCTCACTACTATAATTGTTAAACAGAATCACAAAAGATTGTGTTTTAAGTAAAAAATGCTTGGTCAACATCACTCACCAAAAACTCTTTATAATCTTTTATTTATTATTCATAAGTGAACAGTTTCATATTTGATTCTTATGACCGACGAGTTTGATATCGTAATATAATTACTTACCAAATAATTTAGCTAAAATCTCAACTCTAATGCACATTGAAATAAGAAAAATACTTGGCTTGTAAGTCAATTGAGTGTATGCTTTAAGTTTCTGTTTATTGCATAACAAAAATTTCCTCTTGTTTTAAGAGCCAAACAGAGTTCTACAAGTAATTTGATATTGATTAATTTGCCCATAAAACTATCATTTAGTATCACTTTACCTCCTGAAATTAGTTTTAACTCACTTTGTCCTATGAAATTGTCATTTTTGGCCATTTTGGTCTCATTTAGATTAAGGGTAGTATCGACATTTTATTCTTCACACAATTTTTGCTTGCTAAAACAATTGTGTATTGATGCGTATATGTAATTGCAGCCGTGAGATTCAGCGAGTGGCTTGAATTAGATTTTGAAGCACAACCCATTATTTACTTTTAAAACAGAACTCATTGTTCGTTTTTGCCAATAGCTCATTGTTTGCTTTTGCCAACAGCTACAACTAAAACTCCATAACAATATGCAAGAGAGAGGTATGAATCCGAGTTATCAAAAATAGAATATGAATTGTTTTAGCAGATAAGTTGGATACAAAGAATTATGTTAAAAATAAAATGTCTATATTACCTTTAGTTTAACATTTATCTGACGAAATAGACGAAAATGACAATTTTCATTGAACAAAATGAGACAAACTAATTTTAAATAGTAAAGCGAGACTAATGACAATTTTTGAAACCGCCAATTCTTCTTTATTTGCTGCCTTCAATGGACGATTTAACTTTCCAACTTTAAAAAACGTTCATGTCAGTACATAACTGACTTTCTCTTTTTCCTATTTAAAGCGATCTCATGACTTTCCTTCTTGGGACATCCGATCAAATGGGATCCCATGACTGAACCTTCACACGTTTGCCATTTTCCATATTTTACCACATTTATGTTTCCTGCAAGCAACATTTTCATCTTTTGGAAATAACAGTCTCCCAATCTCTCGTATTCAAAGAGAAATTACTCTACATAATTACATACATGTATACAGTTTGCGTTTGTCTCTAAAACTGACAATCCGTTTTTTATGTCGATATCGTTGCGCTTAACAAATTACATCGATAATATTAGTAACGTTGTTAATAACAACATAAGTGGCGCGATAACTGTTTTACCGACAGGACTCAGAGAAGATAGAGCCATACCAATTTATTGAACATTAATACCGTGACAGTGATGCAGTCTATTTTTTGTCTGAAACACTCCAACTCCTTGTCCCCAAAAACAAAGTGCCAACTGCCAACCCATCAAAAAAGGGTGACAAACACAAACTTGCTAATCATGCTTCCAGATATTTTCATTTCCTCTGTCATTCATTTGGGTTTGGCATTTGCATTACTTGTCATGGACTGTTAACTTCACAACCACCAAAAGCTACCAGCCTTCCTTCCTTTAATTCTCTCCCTCCTCCTTCAACGGTTACTTTCCCCTTCCTCCCATTCAATGTCCCTCTAACGGCTCTCTCTCTCTCTCTAACCCTCCGTTTTCTCTCGTTTTATTTCCATTCCTATCTGATTTTCCACTACTTCTGTGCATCAGTGCATGCTCTCTCGCTAGAACTTTCACTCCAAAGTGCTTAGAGAGAGAAAAAGCTTGAATCTTTGGGAGTTTAGAGAAAACCCCAGATGGATCTCGCTTCGTTCTTGACGTCCTTGGGGACCTCCTTCCTCATATTTGTGGCTCTGATGCTTTTGTTCTCATGGCTTTCGAGAAAGCCTGGAAACACTGTGATTTACTATCCGAATCGCATCTTGAGAGGGTTGGATCCATGGGAGGGCGGGTCCATGACCCGGAACCCGTTTGCTTGGATCAAGGAAGCTCTGTCTTCCACTGAACAGGAAGTTATATCCATGTCAGGGGTCGACACTGCTGTGTACTTCGTGTTCTTGAGCACTGGTTTGTTTGTCTCTCTGTCCTTTTAGCTTTTTGACTGTTCTCGAGTTTACTTTTTGGTATTTTTGTCTCTTTTGTTTTTTACCATGTTACTGTTTCTGGGGTTTGTTCTGTTTGCTGAAAAGTTCGGAATTGGTAGAGCTTTGTGGTTGTTTTTGCTGGATGGTCCGATTTTGAAGTCTACTCTCAGATCTCTAAGTTTTTACTGCTGTAAATTTGGATAGTTGGAATTTCTTGAGATTGGATTGGAAAAGTTAATTTCTTTCTAGCTTTGAGAAGTGAATTTCTGGAGATTTTAGGATGATTTCGACGTTTCGAATAATACTTATCTTAACGAGGACTGTGTTACCAGTTTTACTTCTTGTGATGATCTTGTTTCCTTGTTCTGGTATAACAGTATGCAATGCTTGGCCTAATTTATAAAGTCAGAAACCTCGAGGTTCTAACTTTCCTATTTGATGTGGCAGTGTTGGGTATATTGGTTTTGTCTAGCCTTGTTCTGCTACCGATTCTTCTGCCAGTTGCTGCCACCGAAGTCGGGCAGAAGTTAACCAACGCAACCATAAGCAATGGCACTTTCAGTGACCTTGACAAGTTATCCATGGGACATCTCAAGGTAAGCTGTGAAACATTTTCATGAAGCGTCTTGGTTTTGTTCTTCTTTTCCCATGGATCTGTGGCTGCCGCGGTTTTTCGTATAATCCTCTCAAATGAATTGTCTTCTGAGTGCTGATTGCGTTTGTGTTGTCTTTCTGTATGTACAGGAGAAGAGTCCTAGGTTGTGGGCATTTCTCTTGGGTGTCTACTGGGTTTCTTTCGTCACGTATTTCTTGCTGTGGAAGGCATATAAACATGCCTCCAACCTGAGAGCCACTGCTTTAATGTCTCCTCAAGCGAAGCCTGAACAATTTGCCATTCTTGTGAGAGACATACCTAACTCCCTCGAAGGTCAAATTAGGAAGGAACAGGTCGATTCTTATTTCAAGACCGTCTACCCTGATACATTTTACAGATCATTGGTTGTCACAGACAACAAAGAGGTATGGTTTTTTCGCCCATTTCTCCACATTTTGTGCCCTTGTTAACTGTTAACGTATACAGGGAATCGTTGTTTAGGTAATATGATTGTTTGACGGCGTGTTTCTTTTTTTTTAGTATTTCTATTTATCTGCCAATCATGTTAAGTTAATTCTTATAGGTGGACAAAATTTGGGAAGAGTTAGAAGGGTTTAAGAAGAAGCTTGTACGCGCTGAAGCAGTCTATGCATTATCGAAGAAAACTGGCAACTCAGAAGGAATAAGACCCACTAACAAAACCGGTTTCCTTGGTCTTTGTGGGGCAAAAGTAGACAGTATTGAGTACTACACTGAGAAGATTAATGAATTAACCCCGAAACTGGAGGCTGAACAGAAAGCCACTCTCAGAGAGAAGCAGCAAAATGCCGCTCTGGTTTTTTTCACCAGTAGGGTGACTGCAGCTGCTGCAGCTCAGACTCTACATGCCCAACTTGTTGACACATGGACAGTCACCGATGCTCCTGAGCCTCGTCAAGTACTTTGGCCTAATCTCAAAATCAAGTTTTTTCAGAGACAGGTGCGGCAGAATGTTGTGTATATCATCGTGGCTCTGACTGTAGTGTTTTATATGATTCCAATTGCTGCCATCTCTGCATTCACAACTCTGGACAACCTGAAGAAACTTCTTCCATTTCTAAAGCCAATTTTGAAGCAAGATGCGATTAGGACAGTGCTGGAGGCTTATCTACCTCAAATTGCACTCATAGTCTTTCTGGCTATGTTGCCAAAGTTCCTTCTGTTTTTGTCCAAGGCTGAGGGAATTCCTTCCCAGAGCCATGCAATAAGGGCTGCTTCCGGGAAATACTTCTACTTCACTATCTTCAATGTTTTTCTTGGAGTTACGGTAGGTGGAACCTTATTCAGTACATTCAAGACCATCGAGAAGGATCCTAACTCTCTTGTTGACTTACTCGCAACTAGCCTCCCCGCCAATGCAACTTACTTCCTCACCTTTGTGGCCCTAAAGTAAGTAACAGTTTGCATCTTCTAGCTCTTCATTTCCTACCAAGAACCGAAACAAGATTGCAAAATACTTTACCGTTTGTCCACACGATCTAAATCATGTCTTTATTATTGAACTGATTTTTGTGATACGCGTTGATGACAGGTTTTTCGTTGGATATGGTCTTGAACTGTCCCGACTAGTTCCTCTGATCATTTTCCATATAAAGAGGAAGTACCTCTGTAAGACCGAAGCTGAGGTGAAAGCAGCTTGGCTTCCCAGTGATCTTGGATACGGGACTAGAGTACCTAGTGATCTGCTCATCATTACGATTGTCCTCTGCTACTCTGTTATTGCTCCACTGATTCTTCCATTTGGTGTGCTGTACTTTGGTCTTGGATGGCTTATCCTTCGAAATCAGGTATCCTCCAGTCTTTTTCGAGCTTGCCAGTTTCTAGTCGAAAAACTTTACTGACTCAAAGTAAACATATGCGATCGAAAACTAAAGGTTTTGTTGTTTCATTGAGCAGGCACTCAAAGTTTATATTCCAGCATACGAAAGCTATGGAAGGATGTGGCCGCACATGCAAATTCGAATCATTGCATCTCTGATATTGTACCAAGTTACCATGTTTGGTTACTTTGGGGTGAAGAGATTCTACTATGCACCATTCTTAATTCCACTTCCTATCATGTCCTTGCTTTTCAGTTTCATCTGCAGCAAGAAATTCTACCGCTTTTTCCAACACACCGCGCTTGAAGTAGCTGCACACGAACTCAAGGAAATTCCGAACATGGAGCAAGTTTACAGAGCTTTCATCCCGCCAAGCCTGAGCTCCGAGAAGATAGACGATGATCAATTTGAAGACGCTCAATCTAGTGTTTCGAGAACAGCCTCGTTCGCCTAATGTGTGACAGTCTTGTGCAGTTAGAAGTGATTTAGTTTGGGTTTGGAGTGTCATCTGTTTATATAACATGTGATTAGGAACATTGCAGATATGTATGCACTGCGGATGATCCGTCTCGTCCTTTGGATTTCATGAATTAATCTGTTAAATTGTTGTTTCCTATTTATTTACCACTCTGCAAACTATGCATGCTCTTCCTTGTTTATTAATGCAATGTTGCTTCCAATTGACTTACTTTTTGTTTATTAACAATTAACTGAAAATGGTGAAACTTTAAGAAAAGAGTCTTTTTGATATGAGTTTAGAAATATAGCGCAAGTATATTTTTGTCTACTACTTGTTACCCGATTTAAAGATTCTCATTTTTTTTCTGTCGCTTCCTTTTTCGCTTCTCTTTTGAACCCAAAATCCCAAATATTCCTACTCTCTCTAAAACTTATTGTTTTCATTGACTCATTAGAAAACCAGAAAGTTTAGTGGAAGAATCGGACTCAAGTTGTTTGTGTTTTCATACATTTTCCAAACAAATTTGGAGCTTTGATGTTGGTTAAAATTTAATTGAAATAAAAAACAAAAAGTTAAATTTGTTAAATAATATGTAATTTAGAGTCCGCTTGTACCTTATTTGATATCACATGAGGCAGCAGCGTACTTTAGTCTCTGATTAAACGGTACGCCAAAACAGAGCTGGTGACCCTAAAAAGTACATCAGTAAAAGTTCAAACTTGAATTCGAACTCCAATGGGGAGGATTCGCTTCCCACTAACCAATTATTTGTTTTGATAGAAAATTACTGAGAAAAAAAAATTAAAAAAAAAAAAAAAACCCAATGGGGAGAAAAAAAATCAAATATAATTTGAAAATAAAAGTAAAAAAGCAAGGCAGACTCAGAAAATTGCTCTGCTCTCAGTTCATAACTTCGTAGTTCTCAGTTGGCGCCTCAGACCAAAAACCCCAAAACCCTCCCATGAAACATTTCAAATCCCCTCCCTTTGTCTGAACCTCCAAAAACCCACCTGAAACCCTCCGCCAACTAATCAATGCCGCCTCCAGCTTCGGCGACGCCGCCGGAGATGGCGCTCCACAACCGCTTCTTAGGGTTCCTCATATGGCAATCCATCCCCTCCACCGTCATCTTCTTCCTCTTCAAAACCCTCTCATCAGTCGTCTCCTCCGCTTCCCCCTCCACCGACAAGCCCCCTTTCACATTCCCGTTCGCCCCATCGATATTTGCCCTTATTACGTTTTTGACCTTCCACCTCTCCCAGCTCCTCTTCTCCTTCTCACTCTCTCTCGTCGCCTCGCCACACCCCCACCGCCCCGCCTCTCTTCTCCAGCTCGTTCTCGGGCTCGTTCGCTTCCTTTTTGTACCGGGTGGCTCCGATTCGTCGGAGACGGCCGATTCCCGTGCCCGGGCTAAGCTTTCGGTGCGTTTCCTGATGTTTTTGGGCGCGGCGGCGGTGTCGGGGTTTGTTTCGGTGGCGTCGTTGTGTGGGGGGTTTGGCGATGGGGTTTCTGCGATTGGGAGAGTAGGGTTTAGGGGTTTTATGATGGGTTTGCTTTTTGGGCTGTACTATGTGTATAATCGCAGGTGGGTCTTGGAGTTTCCCATTATTCAGGTCAGTTTTTGGCTACCTTTGTACAAAGTTTGAATCTTTCTCTGTGTAATTTGATGTTACATGATGTGTATTGTGTGTTAGCAAAAGAGAAATGCATTGCTGAAATATGTAGGAGCCTACAAATGAAGGAAACCCCTCGTCAATTGATTGAAAGTACAGTTTTTGCTTTTACGCACGAGTGTTCAATCATATTTCGATAGATTATGTTCTACCCTAGACATCTAGGCTGGTTACGGTATTAGTCAGATGTTTCTGAAATGTAGAGCTCAAAGGTGGTGAAAAGAAAAGAAAAAGAAACTATTGAAGTTTTCCTATAAGTTCTAAATCGTGTCAATAGCGCTGTTGAAGTATGATGAATCCCTGTCTGTCATTGTGTCCTTGGAGCTCTCTGGTTTTTCCATTTATGGTGTATATGGTGTGAGCGGGGCATGTGTATGTGTGTGTATAGAATTCATCTTCTTTGTTTAGGAGATCCAATCACCACGGTGGGTTAATTGTTCATCATAATTCGTGTTATCTTGAATCAGGGTCCTGGCCCAATTCTCTCTACTTCTTTTTTGCTGGTTTGCAATACATTTTGTGTGTAAGCATGTCACCGGTGGAGATTCGAGACTGCTGTTTGCACTCATTTACTAAGTTTTCTCATAAGAAATTGTTTGCCTTGTTTGGATATTCTCATGTTGCCTTTTGCTTTCTGCTTACACAAATCATGGCTCTGACTCTAATTGTTTATGTCAACAGCGTCCTCCTTTTTTCAGCTTCAAAATGGGGCTTCCTTCAGCTATCACACGATCCTTTCAGCTTTCCTTTGTTGCGTACCTGTTTTCAGCTGCACTGCTAGTGTTTCTGCCCCACCACATTCAGAACCAGACTACAACTGGAAAGTTTATTGCCGAGCAGATCAGGTTTTACATTGGGAGTTTCTTAGTGTTTCTCTGCTGGGAACTAAGTCACCATTTACATCGGGTTGGTTCTTTAAACATATTAACATGGTTGTTAATTTTCATTTTTGTTAATACTACTGCATGTTGTTGAAAGAAGCATTGCATTTGCAGATCAACTAAAATACCTATTTGAATGTTCATTTTCTTGCCGGTTCTTGGCGATATCAAATGCCCACTCCTTTTCATCAATAGTACATGTGAGCTTATCTTTATGATTATTTGAATGAGTGCCTGGTATGTGGAACTTTTGTGAATGTTTTGTAACCCCTTCAAGTGCTCTTCATTGGTTCCCCTCCCCGTACAGTTATAAGAGTGAATGTAACATAGAAGTACCAGAAGTCATGAGTGGAATAAACTAGAGCCTCATGCAGCATGGACCTGCTCAATGATGCAGAATATTTCTTCCAAATGTTAGAACCAGTCGCAGAAGCTTTGTATACAATTTAAACCTAATAGCCAGCTTGAGTATTTAATGCTAGTAGCATTTGATGGAATTTAATACAACTTAGCTACTTTTTCTTCTTTTCGGATGTGAACTTAACTGCTTAATGACACTAGAAAACTTACAACTTGGTCATATACCATGCTATATGGCATACTTATAAACCGCACAGCTTGATCTCTTTTTAAAGAATCTGAATACTTGGTGCTATTTGTTTGCTATAACAAATTTCTGTATCAATTGAGTCAGTTTTCATGTTCATATTCTATGCCCCTTCCTTTTATAGTTAACCATCTAATTTGAAATCTGTATTGTTTGAAATTGTGTTGTAATGTAGGTGCTTCACACAAAGAGATTCATATTTGCGCCACCTAAAGGATCAGCAGCAGCAGAAACAAATCCAAGTGAGATTCTCCTTGCAGCTCTGGAGGAGAGCAGTCCTAATTCTCTTCTTCAGTATCTTGCATATCTTGATCTCTGTATGGTTTGCGAGAATAATGTGGATGCTTGGAGAAGAGCTGCATTTTTTGAGGAAACTGGTGAAACGTACAAAAGAGTTATATCTGTATGCTTGCGGCCTCTGGAGCAGCTTGCATCAAAGCTAGGTGAAGGCTTGGAAAGTTCCATTGAAAACGGCTCCCAAATATCCAATCAGTTACTGTCCCCAACTGACAACCGACTAGACTCAAAATACTCTGAAGCTTTGAATAACTTCCAGGTAAACAGATCAATTCTTAACCATACTCGTGGATATATCTTACCTGTCTGTGTGTGTCTTACTACTTCGTTTAGACGAACTGTGAACTAACATATCATCTATGGAGTAATATTAATCTACCATTGTCCAGTAGTACTTCTATCTGAAATTCTAACAATTCATTTTAGTATTGTTCTCTGGTTATGGACCAGGGCAATAGCTCTTAGATTGGTACAGTGGACGTTGTCGCCTAAAAAGCCTAATATATATATATATATTTTAATGCAGCTATATGCATGGTGTGCGTGGACAGCTGCCTCACTGACTGCATGCTCACACAAAGAGGACAGATATGGGGTTGCCCAGATCTCTGGTAGTAATGCTGCTGTAATGTCCACACTGATTTCTTGCCTTCTTGCTGTTGAAACATACATGGGGAAGAAGACCACTTTGCAGTCTGCTAATCAGTTCATGGGGTCAACTGGTTTTAAATTGAGAAACTCGAGCATGGCTAATACTGGCACAAGCAAAAAGAGAGCCGGCCCGCTTCATTCAAAAGCATATGCTGTTGCTGATGTTCTGAGGAACTCGATCTACCAGATTGTGTCTGCTTTCCATGATCAGATGGCAAGCAGTGCTAAAAAGGGCGACAAGGATTGGATCATTAACAGCAAGCCTCCTTTCGGACCACGCGAACTTCTTGTGCAGAAACTGCGTCTATTCCTTGACTTTCGAGCCAGCTAAGTTCTTGTTAATTTTTCCGGGATTCAAGCCTCTTCCTTTAATCATTGAACTTGCTTGCGGCATGCATACAAAGAGCTGGTTTTGTTTCTTAACCCTGAAAATGACTGGTGGATGGGATGAGCTGAAGGACATAATCCCCATTTATTACAAAGAGATATCATATTTGGATCCTATAAATTAAGTTGTATGGTTGATAGGAAGCACTTGCATCGACTGTTTTACCGAAATAAAAAATTTCCAGTTTACTTCGTGTTATCGCGTATTAAACTCTGCTAGTTGGATTAAATTGGATTAATTTGGTAGGAAATCAAAAATATTTCCCATGTTTTACTTTGTTCTTATTGCTTAATACACAGTGCGAGTTGGATTAAGTTTGGTTAAGAAATTAGGGTATGGCCTGGATCAAATTAGTCTTGCTTTACTCAAACTATTGCTAGCATGTCAACTAATTAATTTTTGTATTTCTGGCCCTCTTTGCTGGGATGATGATTTCAGCAAATAAAAAGTTGGCAAAAAGGAACGACTTTTCGCTTTCTTATTTTGTTAGTTTTTTTTTTTTTTTTAATTTTTTTTTAAGTACGTTGATATTTTTATACTAAAGGAAGAGATAGTTCGACTAAACAACACAATGAGTAGCCTAATTTGATGTCGAATTCATCATTCACGAGATTCGAACATCAGACATCTCATTTTCAAGTGAAAATAAATACTACTAGATCATAGTACTAAGTCATTTTTATTTTGTTTGTTTGGCTTAACTGTTCGTGTCAAGTGCAATAACAATAACTAAAAATTGGGTCCACGAGTTTACAAATTTATTTTCGTCAAATTAGTTTTATTTTTTACGGATTCAAATTAGTGTTTTATGTATTTACACTCCAAAAAAGTTAATGGTGGAATAAATACGAAGTAAAAGAGTGCGTCATGACTTTATATTGGTACAAGAACAATTTCTATTTTTGTTATTTGGGTTTAGTCATATGATAGATCATTGCTAGTGAATCACACAATGGTGGTCAAAAAGAGGCTGAAATGCGTCTGTAAACCTTCTCGACCTCCATAAGGATGAATTGATGTGACAAGGTCACTAGCTGGTCTTCTTAAAAAAAAAATCTAATAGATCATAGCTAGATATCAAACTTATCATCTTTATATGAGATAATGAGAGTTTAACTTGGCACTTCCATTTTAAAGTAAAAAAATATATCAATAAATTGTAATTCTAGCGATTTATTTACGACGAGCTATGTGTGAACATAAATACTACATGTAATGTCATAGTTGTCTAGCTGTCTCTAGTCATCTATTGCTATAGACTTAGAGCTCGTTTGGATGTATTTTTAAAATGACTGAAAACGCTTTTAGTGAAAATATTTTTGAAAACAATTCTTTGTAAAAATGCTAGTAAATCCTGGAAAAGCACTTAAAGTGCTTTTTGGAAGAAGCACATAATTGGCTTCTCGTAGAAAGCACTTAAAGTGCTTTTAAAATCCAAAAATATTTTCTCTAAAAACACTTTCAGTCATTTTAAAAGCACATTTAAACGAGACCTTAGACGTTTTGTGGATGAGACTTTTTGTGAATCAACTTTTGATTCTTAAATTAAATTGGTAACATTTTATCCTCTTGATGATGATTATAAAATTGCACTTTACATTTTTTTATTATGAATGAGTATAAAATTGCACTTAACAAACCACAAGCAACATATGATTTCAGAATTCGGGGGCATGTGCTTCAGATTCTAAACTCCTCATTCTTTTAAACTATTGTAATAGTTTTGAACTTTTTTTTAATAATAATAATCAATTAAAAAATATATGATTTTAGAATTGACATGTTATTTAAAAAAAAAAAAAAATTCTAAACAAAGACATCTCAAGTCGATTCTTACGAACAAAACTATATACACAAGAAAGATTATCAAAATAAAAATGATTAATTTAAAGATTATAGTCCGCTAAATTATCGTGGTAAAATTAGAATTCCCGTTTTATAACAAAAAATTCGCGTTTATAGGAAGTACCGAGGAAGAGGTGCGAAAACTGAACTGAATCCACCACTACGTGTTGAAAGTCCAATAAGGTCATTACGTACTTCTTCCCCATGACTAATCGTTGTCCCAAAATTTAAAGTTGACATGATCTGCCGATTTATATCCCTCGTTGTTTCAAACAATTACCAATTGCCACTGCATCATTTGGGGAGTGGCAGTCTTGATACTTTATCCATGAGCAAGGTTAACCTTGAAGAGGTTAGGAGATTTGGGTTTCCCAGCATGTGAACTTGTCTCCATCGACAAGAACAAGTCTAAATAAAATACAAATGGTCAATCAAACACTGCGTAATTCCATGTTTTAGTCTTTGTCCCACGCGTGACACATTCATTTTTTCTTGTATATAATTCATCCCTCGATCCCTTGTATTCTAATTTCCAATTACTCCAAAATTCTGAGCCCTCTTTTGAACTCGTCGGAGTTTATAGCTTCAGCGGTAGAACGCTCGTCCTATCTTCCGGCCGTGTGTTTAGAAATTTGAGCTGGAGGCAACCATGGCGCTATCAACTAAGATGTACACCCATCTTCCGGCCAGTGAAGCCGCTGCCAGTGCAACCCGGTTTTCCCTAATCCGGGCTAGCCATCATCAAGAAGCTGTTCTTGATCATCCCCATCAAACCAAGACATCAAACAAAGCCAACCGTTTAGCTGAATCGCTAGCCAACCTCCTCCACCTCCACATAGATACTCCTCAAAGAACCAACATTCACCCTGCTAATTGGAATATGATCACAGAAGAGAGCCATTCAACTCCCACTACTTCTCCGAAAGACAACATATCCGAAAAATGGCGCGAAATCCACGGCTCAAATGATTGGGAGGGTCTTTTGGACCCTCTCCACCCTTGGATAAGAAGAGAGATTGTCAAATATGGTGAGTTTGCACAAGCAACGTATGACGCTTTTGATTTCGATTTCTTCTCCGAGTACTGCGGGAGCTGCAGGTACAACAAAAACAAGCTTTTTGATGTGTTGGGTCTAGACAAAAATGGCTACAATGTTAGCAAGTACATTTATGCAATGTCACACATCGACATGCCGCAGTGGCTGGAGAGGTCACACTTGGCTGACACATGGAGCAAGCATTCCAACTGGATGGGGTATGTTGCCGTGAGCGACGAGGAGGAGACTAGGAGGATTGGGAGGAGGGACATTGTGGTGGCGTGGCGGGGGACCGTGGTGCCATCGGAGTGGTATGAGGATATGCAAAGGAAATTGGAGCCAATTGGGGGTGGAGATGCCAAAGTGGAACATGGGTTCCATGGGATTTACACTGCCAAGAGTGACACCACAAGGTACAATAAGTCTAGTGCATCAGAGCAAGTCATGAAAGAAGTGACTAGGCTTGTGGAGTTGTACCAAGCAAAAGGTGAAGAAGTGAGCCTTACAATCACAGGGCATAGCTTGGGAGGTGCATTGGCTTTGGTCAATGCCTATGAAGCTGCCGAAAAACTCCCTGGCCTTCCGATAAGCGTAATTTCCTTTGGCGCCCCTAGGGTTGGAAACATTGCCTTCAAGGAAGAGCTACACCAAATGGGAGTCAAGACATTGAGGGTTGTGGTTAAACAAGACATGGTTCCGAAAATGCCGGGGCTTGTTTTGAATGAGAGTCTTCAGAAGTTTGATGACATTACGGGCACATTGGATTGGGTTTACACACATGTTGGGGCTGAATTGAAGCTCGAAGTTGGTTTTTCGCCTTATCTCAAGCGTGGTGGGTTCAATCTGCCAGGGTTTCATAGCCTCGAGACCTACCTCCATCTTGTGGATGGGTTTTTGAGTACAGAAACTACTTTTAGGTCAAATGCTAGGAGGGATATTGCCTTGGTGAACAAGGGATGTGACATGTTGGTGGATGATCTTAGAATTCCACAATGTTGGTACCAATTGCCACACAAGGGGTTAGTAAGAAACGCTCATGGGAGATGGGTTAAACCGAAACGAGACCCTGAAGACATACCTTCACCTGCAAGAGAAGCACAAGCGCAAGCTCATGCTCTTCAATTAGAGATGATGCAACCATCATCAGATTATATACTTGAATCTTTTATATAGTGCTTAATTAACATGTAAATTTTGACAGTTGATTAAGAACTTGAATGTTTGGCCTACTTGTTTACCTTGTTTTTTAAGCATTCTCCAAAACTGCTTCGATTCCTTGACTTTCGAGCCAGCTAAGTTCTTATTAATTTTACTGGGATTCAAGCCTCATCCTTTAATCGTTGGAGGGACTTGCGGCATGCATACAGAGAGCTGGTTTTGTTTATTAACCCTAATAATGACTGGTGGATGGGATGAGCTGAAGGACATAATCCCCATTTATTACAAAGAAATATCAAACTTCGATCCTATAAATTAAGTTGTATGGTTGATAGGAAGCATTTGCATGGACTATTATACCGAAATAAAAAATTTCCTGTTTACTTTTGTGTTATCGCCTATTAAACTCCACTAGTTGGATTAAATTGGATTAAGTTGGTAGGAAATGAAAAATATTTCCCGTTTACTTTGTTCTTATTGCTTGTTATACACTGGTAGTTGGATTAAGTATGATCAAGAAATTAGGGTATGGCCTGGGTCAAATTAGTAATGGTTTACTAATTTTCAGTCAATTTATTTTTTGGTCAAATCGCTTTTTGCTTTCTTGTTTTATTCGTTTGGCTGTACATTTGTAAACCGTAGTGAGAAACACTTAAAAGAATCAAACTACAGAAAAAAAAAAAATCTCGCTAATCAACTTTTAGTGCTGGCGGCAATAACAGTAACTAATAATTAGGTCCACAAGTTTACAAATTTATTTCTTTTTATTAAATTAGGGGTTTTTTTTTTTTTTTTTTTTTAATCAGAAGCAAACTAGTGCTTTTGTATTTACAATCCCAAAAAGTATCATGTATTCCTCAATAGTGAAATAATATGAGGAAGAGGAGTGCGTCATGACTTTATATTGGTACAGGAACAATTTTGATTTGGGAAATTTTATTTATACCCATTTGATTTCTTTTTACATTCAATTTATTATTTTTTTATCTTGAATTCTGAGTGTGTCCAACAATTCTCTTTTTACACCAAATAAGAACAACAAAACAAAAAAATTAATCTAGCAATAGGCAACTTTGGCACTCCATCTCTCCAAACTCTAACCACCCCAATTTCTACCTCCCCCAAACCTCCACTGCCACCTCCCTTACCATCCACAACAATCCTTATCCCCTAAAAACCCACCTTTAAAAAGACCCAAAAGAAAGTCATGACAATTTTTTTTTTAATTAATGATATTTTTAAAATTGTGATTCTACACATATATCATACAATCAATGGTCTAATACAAATAAATTCGACTAGTCGACAATTTCAATAGATTCGGACATGTTAGGACTGCTGGAAGGAGTTGTTGTGTGGCTGAGACTTTTGGGTTTTCATTGTGGGTGGTAGGGGAGGTGGTGGAGAGGGGTAGAAATTGGACGTCATTGGGGTTTGGAGAGATGAGGTGCTCAGAGTTTCCTAGTGCTGGAATTTTATTTTTTATTTTTTGTTCTTTTTCATTTTAGGTGTAGAAAGAGAATTGTTGGGCACATACGGTATTTTAAGATAAAAAATGATAAGTTGGCGGCAAAAAAATAATAAATGGGTCGGAATAAAAATTTTCTATTTATTTTTGTTATTTGGGTTAGGTCATCTAATAGACCAATCACAGCTAGCTATAAATATCAAACTTGTCATCTATACATGAGACAACTAAAATTTAACATGGTGCCTCACTTTAATATGTAAAAACATATCACTAAATTGTAATTATAACGCCATATTTGACATGGCACCTCCACCTTAGAATGTTTTTAACAAGAATTCACGTATTTAGGGGTGCAAAGGAAGTGTGAAAACTGAGAACTGATTCCACCATACGTGTTGAACGTCCAAAATGGTCCTTACGTATATTTCCCCGTACCTAATTTTGATTTTACTTTGTTTAATAAACCAATCATAGCTAATTTGGGTTAGGTCATCTAACCAATCACAACTAGCTATATGTATCAAACTTGTCATAAATATATATATATATATATATATATATATATATATGAGACAACTAAAATTTAACATGGCGCCTCCACTTTAATATGTAAAAATATATCACTAAATTGTAGTTATAGGGTCTTATTTGACATGGCACCTCCACTTTAGAATGTTTTGAACAAGAATTCGCGTAAAGTGTGAAAACTGAGAACTGATTCCACCATACGTGTTGAACGTCCAAAATGGTCCTTACGTATATTTCCCCGTACCTAATTTTGTTTTTGCTTTGTTTAATAATGTTGTCCCTAAATTTGAAGTTTACATGATCTGCATATATATTACCCTCCTTATTTCAAGCAATTACCAAATGCCACTACATCGTTTTGGGAGTGACAATCTTGGTAATTTCCCGTTGAGCAAAGGTTAAACTTGAAGAGGTTTGGAGATTTGTCTTAATCAACAAGAACAAGTCTAAATAAAATACCAACGGTCAATCAAACAAATGAATATTTTCCAATGTCCCACGCGTGACACATTCATTGTTGCTTGTGTATAGTTCACCGTCTTCTCCTCATTCTCTCATTTCTAAACTCAATTCCTCCATCTTCTAATTACGCTCTATTAGACTATTTCCAACTCGTCGGTGCTTATAGCCTAAGTGGTAGAACACTCAATCTTAATACATCTACAACTAGAGTTCGACCCCTATTTTCCGGCAGTGTGTTTAGAAATTTGAGCAGCATCAATAGATAGAAGCAACCATGGCGCTATCAACTATGATGCACACCCATCTTCCGGCCGCTCAAGCCACTCCCAGCGCAACCCGGTTTTCCCAAATCCGAGCTAGTCATCATCAGGAAGCTGATTTTGATCATCCCCATCAAACCAAGACATCAAACAAAGCCAACCGTCTAGCTAAGTCGTTTGCCAACCTCCTTCACCTCCACATAGATATTCCTCAAAGAACCAACATTAACCCTAATAATTGGAATCTCCTCATTGAAGAGATGCATTCAACTCCCACAACTTCTCCGAAAGACGTCATGTCCGAAAAATGGCGTGAAATACACGGGTCAAATGATTGGGAGGGTCTTTTGGACCCTCTCCATCCTTGGCTAAGAAGAGAGATTGTCAAATATGGTGAGTTTGCACAAGCAACGTATGACGCTTTCGATTTCGATTCCTTCTCCGAGTACTGCGGGAGCTGCAGGTACAACAAAAACAAGCTCTTTGATGTGTTGGGTCTAGACAAAAATGGCTACAATGTTAGCAAGTACATTTATGCAATGTCACACATCGACATGCCACAGTGGCTGGAGAGGTCACACTTGGTTGATACATGGAGCAAGCATTCAAACTGGATGGGTTATGTTGCCGTGAGCGATGAGGAGGAGACTAGGAGGATTGGGAGGAGGGACATAGTGGTGGCGTGGCGGGGGACCGTGGTGCCATCGGAGTGGTATGAGGATATGCAAAGGAAATTGGAGCCAATTGGGAGTGGAGATGCCAAAGTGGAACATGGGTTCCATGGGATTTACACTGCCAAGAGTAACACCACAAGGTACAACAGGTCTAGTGCATCAGAGCAAGTCATGAAAGAAGTGACTAGGCTAGTGGAGTTGTGCCAAGCAAAAGGTGAAGAAGTGAGCCTAACAATCACAGGGCATAGCTTGGGAGGTGCATTGGCTTTGCTCAATGCCTATGAAGCTGCCGAAAAATTCCCTGGCCTTACGATAAGCGTAATTTCCTTTGGAGCCCCTAGGGTTGGAAACATGGCCTTCAAGGAAGAGCTACACCAAATGGGAGTCAAGACATTGAGGGTTGTGGTTAAACAAGACATGGTTCCGAAAATGCCGGGGCTTGTTTTGAATGAGAGTCTTCAAAAGTTTGATGACATTACGGGCACATTGGATTGGGTTTACGCACATGTTGGAGCTGAATTGAAGCTCGAAATTGGTTCTTCGCCTTATCTCAAGCATGGCGGGTTCAATCTGCCTGGTTTTCATAGCCTCGAGACCTACCTTCATCTTGTGGATGGGTTTTTGAGTACAGAAACTACTTTTAGGTCAAATGCTAGGAGGGATATTACCTTGGTGAACAAGGGATGTGACATGTTGGTGGATGATCTCAAAATCCCACAATGTTGGTACCAATTGCCACATAAGGGGTTAGTAAGAAACGCTCATGGGAGATGGGTTAAACCGAAACGAGACCCCGAAGACATCCCTTCACCTGGAAGAGAAGCACAAGCACAAGCACAAGCTCATGCTCTTCAAGTAGAGATGGTGCAATCAACATCAGATTATACACACAAATCTTTATGTAGTTCTTAATTAACATGTAAATTTTACAGTTGATTAAAAACTTGAATGTTTGGCCTACTTGTTTGCATTGTTTTTTAAGCATCCTCCATGTTCTCTGTGTTTTACTCTGTTCTTCGTCATTTTAATTTTGGAATGCTTAGGCCTATTGGTTGTCTCTGAAAACGCTTGCCTGATTCCGCCTGAATGCACAGGATTTCTCAGCAAGAGCATTACCAACTGCAACTGAGCTTGAAAGATAGTCGTGGATTGGCTCGGAGACATGCTTAAACTCCCTAAGCCAAATTGCTAGACACATCATCAATTGGGAACCTAGTTTAGCATATTGATCTGATCAAACACATACATGGCACACTTGAGAAGAAAGTTTTCTAAACTAAGCTTGAAAACTATTTCAGCTTTTAGTTTTCATTTTTTTTTAAATTGAAAATTGAAAATTGAAACCATATTTTGACAACTACTTTTTGAAAGTCAAAAAAGTACTTTCACTTTTAGGTTGTCAAATTTTATTTTATTTTGTTTTTATTTTTTGAAAATTTGAAGTACCACCAAAATGGTTTTCAATTTTCAGTTTTTCAAAAAATGAAAACAAAATTGAAAACAAAATGCTTATAAAGGCTATGATAGCCCAAAGTTAAAACCCAGAATAAAAAAAGAGAGTGTAGTCGATACAAGCTAGGCAGCAACGGAATACGGTGTAGACAATTAGACAACCACTACTCAGGTATAATGACTTGTCTAACAATGTGACAACTTAAACTTTTGAAACCTAGCAATTATCTCCAAGAGCATAATGACTTGTCTAACAAAATCATAATTATGGATCAACTAAATGCGAATAATGTTAAGAGACTTAGATAACAGATATTTTATTAGACACAGTTTTCAAGTTCTTCTAGCCCCATAAAATAATAAATAGTTGCCATTCTGCACTAGTACTTCTATCTGAATTCTGAAATTCTAACATTTTAGTATTGTTCTCTGGTTATGGACTTTGTCACATTTTCCTTTTTGGCATTGTTAATTGTTATCTATAGGAGCCAGTTCGTCACAAATGGATAGTCAGTATGCTAATTGGCGTTAACTTGCAGTTTTGCATGTGAGAGAATGGTACTAAATATTTGGAATAACTTCCAATTGTTTTTGTCACAATCGAAAAAACCCTAATATATATTTAATGCAGTTATATGCATGGTGGGCGTGGACAGCTGCCTCACTTACTGCATGCTCGCTCACACAAAGAGGACAGAAATGGGGTTGCCCAGATCACTGGTAGTAACGCTGCTGTAATGTAAACGCGGATTTCTTGCCTTCTTGCTGCTGAAACATACATGGGGAAGAAGACCACCTTGCATTCTGCTAATCAGTTCATGGGGTCAACTGGTTTTAAATTGAGAAACTCGAGCATGGCAGGTTTTAAATTGAGAAACTCGAGCATGACAAATACTGGCATAAGTAAAAAGAGAGCCGGCCCCCTTCATTCAAAAGCATATGCTGTTGCTGATGTTCTGAGGAACTCGATCTACCAGATTGTGTCGGCTTCCCATGATCAGATGGCAAGCAATGCTAAAAGGGCTTTCTTGAGAAGGACTGGATCATTAGCAGCAATCCTCCTTCCGGACCACGCGAACTTCTTGTGCAGAAACTGCGCCTATTCCTTGACTTTCGATCCAGCTAAGTGCTTGTTAATTTTACTGTGATTCAAGCCTCTTCCTTGATTCCTTTAATCATTGGACTTGCTTGCGGCATGCACAAAGAGCTGGTTTTGTTTCTTAACCCTAAAAATGAATGGTGGATGGCATGAGCTGAAGGACGTAGTCCGATTTATAACAAATAAATATCAACTTTGGATCCTATAAATTAAGTTGTATGATTGCAAGGCTATCTCTGAGATTTCGAGGGTCTGTGCGAAATTTATAAATGGCACCTCTTTAAAATAGTTTTTTAAAATAGGCTCCTTATCCAAAGGGATACTCATGTAATAACTTATAGCAAAACAAACTTTATGACTCATTGATTGTAAATTTACAAATACCATTAAATAATAAATAAATAAAACTACAAACATAACATCCACTAAATAATTAAAAGCAGTTCAATTTTAAAAAGCTGAATAAAAAAGCTTCAAAAACTCTAACTTTAAAATTTGACTTGAATATATAGCATTATTATATAATAAAATTGAAAAAAAAAATTTATTTTTTTCATGGTATTGTTATTGGCACTTCAAATATTTCATTGTACACTCCAAATTTTTAAATTTAGAGAAAAAAAATTACACTTATAAAGAGTGCACAAGATTTTAAAATGCTAATAAGGCAAAATTTTTAATGTATAGCACTATTGCATATAAATTTTAAATGGAAAAAATTATGAGGGGCTCATTCAAATTTAGGGCATGTGCGATTGCACTTTTCGCTCCCCCAAACCCCTTTTTATATGGTTGATAGGAAGCACTTGCATCGACTATTATACCGAAATCAAAATTTCCAATTTACTTTGCGTTATTGCCTATTGAACTCTTCTAGTTGGATTAAATTGGATTAAGTTATTAGGAAACCAAAATTTCCCGTTTACTTTGTTCTTATTGCTTATTAAAAGACTGCTAGTTGGATTAAGAAATTAGGGTATTGCCTGGATCAAACCGGTAAGCCTTACTCAAAATATTGCTAACGTGTCGACTAAATGATATGAGTATTTCTGCGCCTGCTTTGCTGGGAAGATGATTTGAGAAAATTGGAATGATTTTTTCGCTTTCTTTTTTTTTTTGATCAATTTTCTTGGTCCCATTTTTTTTTTTTTTTTTTTTGGTCAAATGGCTTTTTGCTTTCTTGTTTTGTTTGTTTGGTTGTACTTCTATAAGGTATTGCTATTCACATATTTTTTTTTTATTATTATTCACACACTCTTGTTAATTTTTGTTTCTTAGTCTTCTTCAATTTATTTGATCCGACTGCTGAAAATTAAAAGCAGCGCGAGAATAAAAATAAGTGTGTGGATAACATCACCTCTTCTATAAACCACTAATGTTAGTGAAGAATACTTTTTATTTGAAAGCAAACTATAGAAAGAAAAAAAGAATCACGCAAATCAACTGTTAGTGCCGGGTGCAATAGTAGTAACTAACAATTGGGTGCAATTTAGTGTTTTATGTATTTACATTCCAAAAAGTATCATGTATTCCTCAATAGTGAAATAAATGAGGAAGACTTTATATTGGTGCAAAAACAATTTCTATTTTTGTTATTTGGGTTAAGTCATCTAACAATCAATCATAGCTAGATATCAAATTTACCATCTATATAAGAGACAATGAAAATTTAACATGACGTCTTCATTTTAAAGTAAAAAAATATATCACTAAATCATAATTCTAACGGTTTCTTCATCATGAAACCTCCACTTTAAATTCACATGTTTTTAACAAGATTTTGTGGGTTTTTAGCTAGAAGGAAGTGTGAAAATTGAGAATTGAATCCACAACTACGTGTTGAAAGTCCAATAAAGTCATCACCTACTTCTACCCCATGCCTAATTTTATTTTTAATTTGTTTAATAATGTTGTCCCTAAATTTGAAGTTTACATGATCTTTATATGTATTACCCTCGTTATTTCAAACAATTACCAAATGCCACTGAAATTTACGTGTCTACAGCCAATGCACTATTGTGGGAGTGGCAGTCTTGATAATTTCTCCTTGAGTAAGGTTAAGCTTGAAGAGGCTTGGAGATTTGACATATTAGATTATACTCCCCGCATGTGAACTTGTCTCCATCAACAAGAACAATACTAAATAAAATACCTATGGTCAATAAACATACGCATATTTCCATGTTGTAGTCTTTGTCCCACGAGCGACACGTTCATTGTTTAATTCCAATTTGCTTGTATATAACTCATCCCTCAATTCCTCATTATCTCATTCCAAACTCAATTCCTCCATCTTCTGAGTTTTATTTCCAACTCGTCGAGCTCATAGCTTCAGCGGTAGAGCACTCAACAGTCAATCCTAATACATCTACCACAAGAGCTTAACCCCTATTTTCCGGCTGTCTGCTTGGAAATTTGAGCAGCATCAACAAATCGAGACAACCATGGCGCTATCAACTATGATGTACACCCATCTTCCGGCCGCTCAAGCCGCCCCCGTTGCAACCCGGTTTTCCTTAATCCGAGCTAGTCATCATCAAGAAGCTGTTCTTGACCATCCCCATCAAACCAAGACCTCAAACAAAGCCAACCGTCTAGCTGAATCCCTAGCCAACCTCCTTCACCTCCACATAGATACTCCTCAAAGAACCAACATTAACCCTAATAATTGGCATCTGTTCACAGAAGAGATGCATTCAACTCCCACAACTTCTCCGAAAGACATCATATCCGAAAAATGGCGCAAAATCCACGGGTCCAATGATTGGGAGGGTCTTTTGGACCCTCTCCACCCTTGGCTAAGAAGGGAGATTGTCAAATATGGTGAGTTTGCACAAGCAACGTATGACGCTTTCGATTTCGATTCCTTCTCCGAGTACTGTGGGAGTTGCAGGTACAACAAAAACAAGCTTTTTGATGTGTTGGGTCTAGACAAAAATGGCTACAATGTTAGCAAATACATTTATGCAATGTCACACATCGACATGCCACAGTGGTTGGAGAGGTCACACTTGGCTGACACATGGAGCAAGCATTCCAACTGGATGGGGTATGTTGCCGTGAGCGATGAGGAGGAGACTAGGAGGATTGGGAGGAGGGACATTGTGGTGGCGTGGCGGGGGACCGTGGCGCCATCAGAGTGGTATGAGGATATACAAAGGAAATTGGAGCCAATTGGGAGTGGAGATGCCAAAGTGGAACATGGTTTCCATGGGATTTACACTGCCAAGAGTGACACCACAAGGTACAACAGGTCTAGTGCATCAGAGCAAGTCATGAAAGAAGTGGCTAGGCTCGTGGAGTTGTACCAAGCAAGAGGTGAAGAAGTGAGCCTTACAATCACAGGGCATAGCTTGGGAGGTGCATTGGCTTTGCTCAATGCCTATGAAGCTGCCGAAAAACTCCCTGGCCTTCCGATAAGCGTAATTTCCTTTGGCGCCCCTAGGGTGGGAAATATTGCCTTCAAGGAAGAGCTACACCAAATGGGAGTCAAGACATTGAGGGTTGTGGTTAAACAAGACATGGTTCCGAAAATGCCAGGCCTTGTTTTGAATGAGAGTCTTCAGAAATTTGATGATATTACGGGACCATTGGATTGGGTTTACACACATGTTGGAGCTGAATTGAAGCTCGAAGTTGGTTCTTCGCCTTATCTCAAGCGTGGCGGGTTCAATCTGCCCGGGTTTCATAGCCTCGAGACATACCTCCATCTTGTGGATGGGTTTTTTAGTACAGAAACTACTTTTAGATCAAATGCTAGGAGGGATATTGCCTTGGTGAACAAGGGATGCGACATGTTGGTGGATGATCTTAAAATCCCGCAGTGTTGGTATCAATTGCCACACAAGGGGCTAGTAAGAAACGCTCATGGGAGATGGGTTAAACCAAAACGAGACCCCGAAGACATACCTTCACCTACAAGAGAAGCACAAGCTCATGCTCTTCAAGTAGAGATGATGCAACCATCATCAGATGATACACTTAAATCTTTATGTAGTGCTTAATTAACATGTAGATTTTGACAGTTGATTAAGAACTTGAATGTTTGGCCTACTTGTTTGCCTTGTTTTTCCGCCCAAATGCACAGGATTTCTCGGCCATATAGCACTAACTAATCATTTTCAATTTTTAGTTTTCAAAACAATGAACAAGACTAAAAACAAAGTGGTTGTAAAAGAACCGGTAAGTGTTGCAGTGTCATATTATAAAGAATAACGTCATTGGAAATACTGATCATTTTATAACTAGACAATGTTTTGTTAGTTTAACATACACGCTTGACTCATTGTCTAACAACTTAAATTTTTGAAACCTTGTGTTTATCTCTAAGAGCATAATGACATGTTCACTTAGGTCTCACATAAATATTTTTATATACAGCTCATCATCTAATATTTTTTCGACATTTCAGCCCACTCCAAACAACTCCCACATATTTAATTTCTCTACTTTTATAAACAAAACTCATATTATAAATCATGTTAATTACGTGTTTCAATAAAAATAATAATTCAATTCAGATGTTATTGGCTGACTTTGATAAGATAAACAAAATAATATCCCACGCCTTTAAGAATGTATGGTTCCGCCGTTTTTGTTGTCTAACAAAATCATAATTATTAGACACAGTTTTGATGTGCTTATAGCCCCTTGAAATAATAAATAGCTAGTTGCATATGGATTTTTTTTTTTTTTTAATTTTTTTTTTTTATGTGGCGGCCATGCTTGGGGCAAACTGGCAAACTGGCAAACTGGGCATACATGCATGGTGCTTGATAAAGGATCGGTATCAAATCAATTTGTGTCAACCTTCCAATGAGTATATTGCATGTAGGCAATATATTTGTTGGCTTCGAAAGTGTAGAATTTTTTGTTGAGAGTGAGAGATACAGGATTCAATTGGATTCTCCGTAGATTTGTATTCAAATAATATTGATGACATGCCATAACTTGAACGATTAGTAAAGTAGTCAAGATGTAGTTGATGTAGTTAACTGAGGTAAATGCACTGTTTCTAAATCTTAAAATTTATTTTATGAACGTAGAAGCTCGGAATTCATTGCTGCTATATCATATTGTCATTGACAGTGATATAACCATAGCCAGAGAAAAATAACCCAACTTAACAACCAAAATAACCAAACCAGCAATTAGTGGACGAGAAATTTGGCACACCATTGGACGTACAAGACGTATCATTTATTCTTAACCTTGGAAATTTTATTAGAAGTGATGTAAAAATGGCCAAGCGTCTTGAAGGGCTTATGGGGATGTACAAAAGGTTTGAAATTGTTGTCCCGAGGAATTTCTCTTTGTTCTGTTTTAGGGTTTCGCCATTGGCAAGTAGCAACAAGGCTCCAACTCCAAGTGATGAAACCCGCGCAATTAACGAGGTGAACTGCAAGTTTCTGGAGGCCATCAATGCCTAAGGTCGTGTGTACATGACTCATGCTGTGGTGGGAGGTATACATGTGTTACGTTGTGCAGTGCAAGTCTTGTGGAAGAAAAACACGTAGTCATGGGTTGGAAGGCGGTCCAAAAGCATGCAGATGCCATCCTCAGCATGTATTGCTAGACATGTCTAGGGGTGTTCTGTATTAGTTCAACAGGGACTAAATCCTTTATCCTTCTAAACACATCATGGATGAGCTGTATTTTCTCTTATACAGTAAGTGGAGTGCACGATGACTTTTTTAAAGTGATGAACTTAATGCAGAGCGGAATGTAACATGATAGGTGTTATCACAAGCGCCAAACCGAAAGTTTGACACCTCCAATCCTATTATCATCAAAGTTCATTTGCTAAGGGTTTAGGGTTCAGATCGAGCTTTTAAATGTTTCTGAAAGAGTTGATTAATACATGTAAAACTGGAAACAAGAAAGTGTAAAGATATTCAGATACTCCATGTATAACTAAACGAGAAATTAATACATGATGACGGTTTCTTATTTGGTAAATATAAGACGTCCAGAACGCACAGTACGACTGTCACATTCTAAGAACTACTACAACAATTGACTACTGCTTATTACCAATAATAACAAATGTCGTTGTAAACAGTACGTAAAACCCAAGCACTGCGACAAGTAATTAAACTGGGAAATGAAGGAGGATGCAATTCGGAAGAAAGTCTTTGCTCAAGAACGAACATAAGTTTACAATTCAATCACATCACCAAACCGAGTTGTTCTTTAAGCTCAAACCAATCCCTCATCAACTTATAGTGTTTGGCTACACTTGCACATCTTCGTTGAGTCTCATATATGGAGTTCTCTTTTCAGTATATTTGTATCTTCATCTCTGCGCTAGAGCTGGACTTACAAATTAAACTGCAAAGAATGGAGGGAAAGAGAGGAAATGAGTCAAACAATAATCATTTAATTAACAACAATGTCTTGAAAGACTAAGTTGCGTTACAAGATCCACAGTTCTAAACCCTAATTAAACCTTTGTATGGCAAATTCAAACAGTTACGTACATGAGCCCCCTTACATATAGAATTTCTCCTTCAATACATATAGCACCCTTAGGAAACTACACTAGGACAAAAAATGAGCAAACTATAAGCAAGTACATCTAATTGCGTAGGTGTAAATTTCTATTGTAGTTTATTTTTTTGGTAAATAAATTTCCAATGTAGTTAGTATTTTACTTTGATAATATTAAGATTTAACACAAAATAAATTAGTATCGCCTAATTTATTTCTTGATAAGCAATTAATTTCATTTCGAGTTTCGTATGTGTATGTGTGTGTAGACATTGAAGTTGGTCATATGGCTTTAACACAAGGGAGTTTGTGATCTTCTCACATTGGAGGGTGTGGTTGTCTGAGCTAGTTCTGTCAAGAAGACTAGCCAGATCGATGTATCAAAGGTAAAAAGAGAGAGTGTCTATGTCAAGGGGCAGCTATAATGTCAAGAGAAAGTGATTGGTCTATGTGGGAGCCCTTCCATTACATACATGCCAAATGACAAGTCGAATTACAAGTTTTGATATAGAAAAAAAGACAAATTACAAAGTGCAAAAAATACTTAACTCAAGTGATTAAACGAAAATCAAACTTACATCAAACAAATTCAAAAATACACAATATTCAGCAAATAGACTTTAGATTACAGAAACAAACTTTCTCACCACAATAAACCAAGAACGAAAGACTCTTCTCTCAAAAAAAAACGAAAAATGGAAAAGAAATTAAAGAGTTGATCTTGAAGAAATGAGACAAACTTATTTAGCGTACACTAGTGATCAAATGTGTTCATGAATCCCAAGAAAACCCTTGAAGAAGTTTTAGAACAAGTTTGGTATCTTTCTAAATAAGTTGACCTTGAAGAAATGAGACAAACTTATTAAGCGTACACTAGTGATCAAATGTGTTCATGAATCCCAAGAAAACCCTTGAAGAAGTTTTAGAACAAGTTTGGTATCTTTCTTGAATCTATTTCTTGTGTTTTTGAAATCAACGAGTATTAGTTGTGATATTTACATTCATCGTCTTTGAAAACTATAAATTAGTTTCAAATTAAATACCTAACAATTAACAACTCATTAATTCAACTCCCCCTTTTCAGAAAAATAAAGTAACAAGTCCATATTCCTAGTCACTTTTTCCCCACACGTATTTTGGCACGCAAATGATGCGTTATTCACGAAAGTATATGTATAACGCAATAGAGCAATGGTAATATATATTTCCAGTAAGAATTAATATATAATTCCAATAAAATTCTCCCGAAAAGAATCATACATAATCGAGAAAGATATAAGCATGTTGATATGGTTGCTAGTTTAGTCGTGAAACATTAGTTTAAATTGCATTTCAAAGCATTATAACACTTGCAAGTTTAAGAAAAGAATAGTGGAAGCACTTTCTGAAGAACAAACTTAAACCTAAGACCCCAAATCACTTAATATATACAATTAATAAAACAAGTAGAGAACCACCAAACAGAAAAATTAACCAATATCTTACCTTGTTTATTTTGGCTTTGGAGCTGTTATATTATCACTCCAAAAATATCATCACACGTATTTTGGCATGCAAATGATGCGTTACTCACAAAAGTATATGTAAAATGCAATAGAGCAATGGATATATTTCCAGTAAGAATTAATATATAATTCCAATTAAATTCTCCCGAAAAGAATCATACATAATTGAGAAAGATATAAGCATGTTGATATGGTTGCTAGTTTAGTCGTGGAACATTAATTTAAATTGCATTTCAAAGCATTATAACACTTGCAAGTTTAAGAAAAGAATAGTGGAACCACTTTCTGAAGAACAAACTTAAACCTAAGACCCCAATCACTTAATACAAATTAATAAAACAAGTAGAGAACCACAAACGAGAAAAATTAACCAGAATTTTACCTTGTTTATTTTGGCTTTGGAGCTCTATATTGACAGTCCAAACATGCCATCATACAGTTCTTTCTATACAAATTTCCTTTGTATTTTAAAAAAATTGAAGTACAAAATAAATTTTTGGAGACTCAAAAACAATTTGTTTTTATTTTCATTGGTACAGTTTTATTCTGTCAATATATAAATAATAAAGAAAGTGTTCTGCATAGTACATACCAAGGATGGGAAATTGTTTATTGAAGAAGGAAGGCATGCAAGGGAGAATCTCAACTCTCCTCGCCTTCTGATTTCTGCTGCGATTGCTCGGCCGCCGGTTGTGGCTGGAGCATCAGCTGAGCCTGAAGCTGATATTCAAGGGAATTCTGATGATGTGCAGTTGCTTGCTGTTGGATCTGGTTATAATGGTTATTATCAAAATTTCCACCCAAACCCAATGAACCAGACACCACACCATTACTAGCAGCAGCTGCGGGAATCTGATTAAACCCATTTCCAGTAACTGAACTCGCTGCGGTGTCCATACCATTGATATTGAACCTCACAAGATCTTGCTGATGAGCCTCGAACAATTGTTGCTGATGCTGGTCGCGAATCACAAGCTGACCTCCACCGCAGCCCAGCTGGGGCGGAGGGCCAGTGGAAACCCCCAACATAGGCACAGACCCGTTCATGTCTGTTTGTTGGGGCGGAGGAAAAACGGGGATCATCATTGCCTGAGGGCCAATATAGGCAGATAGATCTTTCTTGGCGTTGTAGAGGTCCGTCTGGACTTGCTTGAGCCTGTTCTGAAGGATTGAGATGAAACCAACGCACCCATACACCGGGTCCCGAAGACGAGCCTCCGCCTCATAGGCCAATGATGTCACCGCATCTTCACGGTGTGCAACATTGAGTTCGTTCAGGATCTTGGCGACGTTGCTCGCACCGTAAACCTTGTGAACGTTTGCGAACTTTTGAGGTTGGTCGGGTGGGAAATAGGGGGCGAACACGCATTCTTGTGTGCATTTTCGCCGTAAAAACTTGCACGCAGCGCACGGTGAATGAGTGTTTGACGACATTGTTTTAGGTTTTACTTGATTTGTCACAACAAACTGCAAAGAGGAATTAACAAGAACAGAATCTAATCGTCAGAGCACGATAAAATATATTATGTAAGAGAATTGGGATTAAGGAAACCAAAATAATTAATCAAAAACGTAATTAACCCTAAATTTAATCCATTTCTTGATGATCAATTATTCTTTAACCCATGCTGAGGATAATTAGAGTTCAAGAGCCAAATTTTGAGAGTTTATTAGGAGAAAAAAAACCCTAACCCTAACCCTAGCTAGACAATTAATGAAGAAACATCGAGGAAGAATGGTATATATATACCTAAATAGATAGATAGGCGAAGCGATATCTCTCCACAATTTCGAATCCCCTTTGTCGTCTTCTTCTATTCGTCTTTGGATGAGGAAAAAAGAAACGCAAATTAATTAGAGGGGAGTGTTTAAGAGAGTGAAGAGGGGGAAGAGAGAGAGTGGTTTTTTTCCTTCTCTCCGGAGCCCTGTGCTACTAATAAAAAAAAAAAATGGTAGAATCTATATATATGGTGTTTGTTAACATAAGAATTAACTAGCATTTGCCTACACATTTTTTTAGAAAATGAGAAGAAGAGAGAGAGAAAGAGAACGTGTTGGGGGGGGGGGGTTGGAAATTTTTTTTTTCGGTTTGTTTTTTTTTTTTTTTTTTAATATTGGAGGTATTTTAACATCACCTGTATGTGAGGTTTCAATAAAAAATAGTAAAATTTGGACTTGTGAAATTACATTATTACCCATCATTTTTTTGTGTGATAGAAGACTAATTTGTCTTTTCACCCTCTTTTGGTTAACAAAGAGGATTTTATTAATTAGTAAAGATTAAGCACATTATGTATCGTCATATTAAAAATAGAGAAAGTAATTAGGCAAAATAATATATAGAAACTTAATTATAACAAACCACAAGCTAGTGGCCCAGTCGCAAATGGTGGATTACAAGGCTTCCTTAAAACTAAAAACTGGAGGTCTTGGGTTCAAAACCCGCTGCTGGTGTGGAAGCTAGACTTATGGTCAGGAGGAAATTGAAATGTCTCTGTGACAATTATAATTAACATATGACCTTGTGAAAGAATGACATATGACCTTTTGCAAGTTAGAGCTCAAGATGTTGATTCACCACTATTCTCATAGGGAGACTTTGGATGCAGTCCCTTGATAGGAGCATATTTATGCGACTTAGTTAGCTTGTTTTCTTGCATTTACATAGTTAATTTCTATTTATTATAGTGATTTAAGCTATTTTCGTGTGTTTGTAGGATTAAATGGCAAAAGAGGCAAGAAAGTGCATTTTGGAGCTATTTGGAGCAGTTTTGGGCTTGGAATGGATAGCTTGCATATGGAGCAAGGTGGATGGATTAATTTGAAGTCAAAAGAGGCTAGGAACATGCTACAAATCTGGAGAAGCAAGTTCAAGACAAAGAAGATAAGGAAAGAGCAAGAAACATGGAACATTATCCAAACAATCTTATCTTATACAAATCCTAACCTAATCTTGTTCCATCTTAATTCTAGCTGCAATGAGGACTTAATTTCACATTATAACACCTAGATATATGGTTCTAGAACACCCTATCTATCCCTAAATGCATGCCACACCACCCTTTCTAGAATTCCTAGAAAGGTGGCGCATCTCCCTATTCTAGAAGCTCTAGAACCTGCAATCATTTTCCCTTCAGATTTTGGTGTACCCTAGTCCTTTTCCCACCTGAATTCTACCAAACCCTAGACCTAATTCTGAGGTTTTCAGCTGTGCATCATATATATACATGTTTATGCCGCAGAAAAGCATCTATCCATCCATTCATTCACTCATTCATTCAGTCATCTCACACCATATTTCATACCACAAACACCTAAATCTCTCTAGTGCCGCAGCAAAGAAGGAAGGAGAAGAAGAGTGTCGTGCAATCTGCCATCCAAAGAGGGCCGTGCCTGCCATTGGAGTATAGGGTGTTTCTGGGTTTTTTCTATCCTTAGTTTTAGTTCGATGTTTATTTTAATTTGGTTTTCAATTATGATGAACATGAGGAACTAATTTCTTTATAGTTGGAGGTGAATTCGAAGCCATGATTATATGTTTTATATGAATTGATTATGTCCAGTTATTGTTTCTTAAGTCTTGAATGTGATTTGCTTATCTGAGTTATCAAAACTTGTTTATGTATGTTGATTGAGGGTAGACACTTAATTTGCGTGCATGAATTTGATGCTAGAGTATAAGGGAGTTTTACCTAATCGTTATGAACTTATATTCACAAGTAGTGGAAGTCACTAGTCATGATTGTGTTAAGTAAATCCTTGGCATGAGTATCATGATTTTCATAGTTACAAATGCATCGTCAATGTTTATGGTTTTCAAAGAACTTAATGACCTTTGATATGTCTTTCTATAATGCTTTTCATAGTTAGGGAACTTGATAAGTTTGGTTGCGATGTATATTCCATCCAATTCAATGAGTTACGAAAAATCTGAAGGTTAATTTGTGCTTTTTACGGTTAATTTGGGGCATTGTCATTCATAGTCTAAAGGAATAATAACTGGAAATTAGTTTGTATACATATGTTGTGTGTGGAGAATGACCCTCTAACTAACCTTTCACCCTTTTCAATTTACCAAATTTGTTTTTATAAAGTGTTTTATGCAAAGTTTCTGTTTTAAGTTTTAAATTCGTCAAAAACAATCCCTCTTACATTGAGTCTTGTTATTTGAGTCAAAATCTGTTTTCTTTTAGTCTCTTGAGTCAAGTTAAGTCTTATTTTCGTAAGAATCACTTATTAGGTCTAGAATTGAGTCTTTTTTATTGTTTATTGCTGTTTTGAGTGTTTTGAGTCTGTTTTGAGTCTATAGAGTCTAGTTTAGTGTTTTTAAGTCTTATTTGTGTTGATTAGCATCCCTAGTTAATCCTCGGTTTATAACGATTCCTACTTACATATATATTACAATTGTTAACATTAGGGTTTAATTTGTGTGTCAAGTTAATTTTCACATCATTCTTATCTATGACTGAAACCTTGTTGGTTTTCAATTTTTTATCGAAGTCCTTGAAATTAATGTGGTAATTTATTTCTATATATGTTACTATATTTCTTAAATTAAAAATTGAAATTTATAGTTGTTTATATTAATGAGATTTTAAATAAAAAACAATAATTTGTGGGATTAAAATATTAAAATATAAATATTGTGACATCCTACATCGCCTAGGGGATTGGATCTTGTAAGCGTTATATGTATATTCTCATCTCTACCTTGCACGAGGTCTTTTGGGAGCTCATTGGCTTCGGGTTCCATCGGAACTCCGAAGTTAAGCGAGTAGCGCGCGAGAGCAATCCTAGGATAGGTGACCCACTGGGAAGACGAGGCCTTTTGGGAGCTCACTGGCTTCGGGTTCCATCTGAACTCCGAAGTTAAGTGAGTAGCGCACGAGAGCAATCCCAAGATGGGTGATCCACTGGGAAGTTCTCATGTGAGTTCCCATAAACAAAACCGTGAGGATGTGATCGGGGCCCGGGCGGAGATGTGACAAATATACTATTGCGTGTGTGTGTATATATATAAACATGGGTACATTCATCAAAATTAACCAATAAATTATTGTACCAAAACATGGGTACATTCTTCAAAACTACCAAAAAAAAAAAAAGGATATTAGGCTTAATAACATCAATAAACTTCTTTATTTAAACTTGACATGGAGACATTCTCAAATCAAAGAAAAAATAATTTACCCATATAAGTTTAAAAATGGATTAGAAAAAAATTGAATAGATTTTATATTAAAAAAAGGGTACATTTTACATATAACAAATTGGTATATTTAAGAATGAGCACATTTTAAGATTAAAAATTTGAAAAAAAATTACATGAATGGCTTAATTAAAAAATTGAAAACATTTTTTTTTTTAAAGAAAATGGGTACGAACTTATTCTAATTTTTTTATTTATTTTGGAAATATTTTGAATTGAAATTAATAGTTAGGAGTTTAATAAAGGTGTGAGTATTAAAATTCTAAATAAATTATTAATTTTTATTTTAAAAAATTATGTAATTGACATGTAAATTCATTATAACATTAATGCTATGAACTTTGATCAAAATCTAAAAACTAATAAGGTTTCAGTCAATGAACATTAGTAACTAGAGACCGGATACTAATTTTTCCATTCTCATAAATGGGTATTGAGAAGTTGATTTACTTATTAAGTAACGCCAGAGACACCAAATTTGTACAATAAATTTCTTATTGAAGAAAATACAAAAAATAGGTGAAAGCATCAAATGGAAGTTAGAGATGCACATAATCAGATAACAAGGTGTTTGATTGTAAAATCAGGCCAAATAGCACTAATAGTACTCCTTGTAGCGTATGCCATGCTTGAGTTTCATTGTGCTCTTTACGTCTAATCACCTCAAAATGAAAAATCATTCTCCTCGACTGTCAATATGATTTAGATTTAGAGAGCTATCCATTCTAATTTAATTATCTGTATCTGTACTAAATGAGGCTTAAGAGAAGAAGATTGACACCATAAGGAGATTCACGAATATGAAATCAAACAAAGCAAGATGGGAAAAAATAGATTAAACAATAATGTTTTGGGTGTTACATTTTCTGTATTTTTTGTCATTATAGACAATGTGACACGCGGTTCATGATAAACAGGATCCGAGGTTTATATGCTCCAGAATACTTTTCCTAGATTCATTTCATTTGATGAATTGACTGGTAGCTTTTCACCGGAGGACTTTTCGAAGTGTTAAATCCGCAATGTGTTCAAAGTTGGATTCTTGGATTCTGGTGATGACAGAGTTGGAAGGAAACTAGTCATAATTAAGCATCTGGAAAGGAAAAGAAAAATAACCCGAAAACACGAACTTGCGAAGGGAAAGGTACAGAAGTAGCTGATAATGTGATTATCACCCAGAACATCCTTCTCCAAGGCCATTCTAATGTTTCTGTTACCTGTTTTTTTTTTTTGTGTCCGGAGACGAAATGATCTTCAAAAGCATCGAGTCTCCTCTTCTGAATGAACTGTAAAGAGATAAAAAGAATAGGGATTGCAAATGTAGGTCCAGAGTGTTGGGCCTTAAAAAGACTTCACTACTTTGGAGATGTTTATTTCCAAGAGAAGAATGTAATACAGCGGAATTGACAGGCAAGAGAAAGAAATAATACTCAAAGTATTACACAAGATTTTTATTCACTCGCAAACTTAGTACAAGAGGAAATACTCAAACACTCTTAGAAACTTTGTTGCTTCTTCTCACTACTTGCCCTCTTGGTTTTTACATCACATAGCTTAGCACCTCACCTATTCATAGGCAAGGTTTGCCAACTTTGGCATTGCTAGAACTTTCTAGCTAATGCTTAACAACCACACATTTTTACAAGATTCTAGATCTTTCTACAAAAAGCCTTAGATATTTATGCATGCATTCCACCAACTTGAACTTTGCCAGAACTCTCTAGCATATGCGTGGATCTTTCTTTGTGTATGGGCTGGATCAATTGTCTTGGGCCAAAATAAGATTACAATTCAACATAGGGGAGATGTGGAATTCAATAACCTTTTTTTCTTTTCTTTTCATGTTACAAAAATAGAATCAGGGTAAATTCATCAAATTCGAAATGCCAAATTCGCACAGCCCAAATTCGAAAGACAAAAATGTTCATCACAAAAAGACTTACAGGTCTAAGACACAGACTCAAGTATCTTGAATCTGCACAAAGATGGTTTCATGCGCAACAACTAGGAAAAAAAACCTTAGAAAAAGTAAGAAATCAAGCGAATACACTTACGTATTAGTGTTTTCTTGCCTCTGTGTGAGTTTCGGTATCCATCAATCGTTTGTTTTCATGCACAATAACAGTATGTAGCAAAGGAACTAGGAAACACAAAAGTTGTTAAATGCAAGTGAACTTCACTCTGAATCTCGAATATCAAGTATAGGGGAATTTTGTCTCAAACAAAATTAGACAGACACCTATTGTATATTTGTGTCTACAAATGTGAATCATTATATACATATTTTTGAACAGAGATTGCTGGAAAGGAATTAGCACGTAGTTCTTATACGTTTGAGTGGAAACCTTCTCAGGCATCTTCCAAGTGACCATTTCACGATCAAGAGGGTTGAATAAAGCTCTGATTGCTATATCACTGCGTTTACACTTCACGTTCTACTCTTCAAACGTGAAGCTCTGAATAGTGAACCCATAAACAATAAGAGCAAACAGCAGATCCGTATGAATGAAAAAACACAGACAACAGACTATGTAAACCCTTCAGCACGCAGAAAGTGCACCGCATACGGAGTCCAATACAAGCGATCTACCGCAAAATGAATAAATATAAATTTGGAATATTTAATTATTTTCAAGTTTATATGTATACTTAAAACATCATGTTTCTTGTTTCTCTCTAAACCTTAAGGGGATGTAGTCAAACTCGGATTAATAAAAGACGTTTCAATGCGAAGGGATCATTAACGAAGGGATAAGTTAATATCATCCAATACATCATTTTGAGAAAACTCAAATATATCGGTGCCAACGAGTATTCCAACAATCAACATTTGTGTGTCCAAAGCATCACGGGTAGATGTAGAAAACTACCATATCTGTGTGAAAAACAGATACCATGCATCAATTAACAGCAACAAACACACAAGTAGCAAAAACAATCGAAAATTTGAAACTTCTCGTCGTCGAAGCTTCTTCTTACCACTTCCAAACCCTTGGCTTCAACATCCTTTTGTTTAGTGACAGTTACACATTAAAGTTCCAGCCAACTTCCTCTATCAAGTCACAAGACTTGACAAAAAAGAATGTGAATTCAGCAGCTATCAAGCCTTTTAGCCTACGCCTAATGATCGAAAACACGAAACCAAAATGCATAAAACGTAAAATCAACCTTCAAAACAAAACCGATGTCTCATGCGATTATATTACGGGCTTTATATTTACGTCTTGGCTACAAATCAGTAAGCCCATGAGATTATATTATTTTTCTCCCTCTCTCCATGGAGAGCGACGTACATGACGCACGTCAAATATATGATGAAGAATTAGTTTGCCTACAAACTCTAGATATCATAGAGTTCGTCTTCGTATATCATCAAGTTCAAATTCAATACATCTGAATTGTTCATTGGACGAGTAATAAACTTTTTGAGTGTTCCTTGATAAGTGTAGACATCAAATAGAGTATGAGTGTGTGCCATGTCAGCTAAATATAGTTGAGAATTGTTAGTAGTTAGCTGAGTTGTTAAAAGTTAGTTAGAGGTGAGCTGTCTAAGTGTCTAAGTGTAAAATGCTATATATAGCATATCTTGTAAACATTTACATTTTACGAAACACAATCTGAAAAGTCACAGCCATTTCTTTCATTCCTCTCTATCTCTCTCTCTCTGCAATTCTTCATACACAGTTCTTCATTTTCTTCATCTGATTCATAATAGTTAATATTCCTTAACAATGATATCACTAAAAATAAAACTTAGCTAGACGAGAAAATCTTACAATGAAAAATCTTATTACTAGGTGATATTAGAACTATAAAATCTTTGAGGATCGTTATTAACAATGTTATTATAACTTTTCCTATCTAAAAAATTTTTGGTGAAAAAATTAAGGAAGAGGAAAGGCTACTTATTTCAGGGTCAGAGCATATCACAAATCTTTTAAAGAAATTACTGAGGGGCTCTTAGCCTCTTATTTTGTTGATACAAATCGCTTAACATAAGGGGTTACTGACAACAAAACTCAAATCTAAACCTTAGTTTAACAAATAAAACAATGTTTACCAACTTAACCAACTCTCAGTACCAGCTTATCCTAGTACGAGTTGGTTTGTATGCTTATCATATTTCCCATTTTTCCAATTGAAAGCCAAGTCAAGAAAATATCTAGGAACAATTATTCAACAAACCCAACTTGTTCAGACAACTCTTTGATGACGATTCGTACGATATGTCACTTCTTGTAACCCAAACTTGTCGTTCTCACCCAGAAATAGGTGATCCATCAACGTCAGCTAATTTTTTTGGGACCTGGTTTCTCTACCCTCTCAATTTTCATACACTCTCATCTCTTTCTATTTGTGCGATCACGGTTAAACTACGTCAACATTTTATATTACTATTATTTTTTATCTTATTATTTCTATAAAAAAATCAATATAAAATATTGACATGGTATAACCGTGATCGCATAAAATAAAAAATGATGAAAGTGTATAGAAATTAGAAGAACAGAGAAGCCGGGTCCATTTTTTTGCTAATAAAACTACAACTATTTCATAAAATTATTACCATAAAGAAACACAAATTTGCGTTTAATCTACTACAAAGAATCATTTATTGTTGATCTTTCTCATAACTTTGTATTACCAGTTTGAAATGTTATGGTGTCGGTGGAATTATTTTCATAAAAAACATGATGACTGGTGAGATTTATTTTTTACTCTAAATTTCACCTCTTTCACTTATAATCGTATGCATCATTTGCATTGTGGGTATTTTAAATGTGGTGTGAGACACTCCAGACTTAACGAAATATAGTACTTACCCCCTCAACAATTAGTTTGAATTTCGATTCTTACTCATTCCTCAAAATAATAAAATTACATTAAGATCACGTTTAATTACACTAAGATCATGTTTAAGTATTACAAATAATAAGCTATTTCATCATATAATCTACCTATGGATGCAAAAATTAAGGCTCAAGCAACGAGCCACTTCAATGCATCTTAAAAATACGGGAGTGGGGCTAAATATACCAACATGAACGAGCCACTGCTAAGGAACATGGAGTGAGATACTGGGACTTGGAGCTCAAGCTTTTTATGCCTATAAAAGGCCTAGAATCCCACCCAAATGGGGAAGGGGAAAAGAAAAAAGAATGAGATCGTTCTATATTTTACAAGCATCCTGAACAAACATTGACCTTGCATTGGAGTGTTTTATTTCAGGCCTCCCTCTTTCCTCATTAATAGAAAATGAAAATAATGTCTAAAACTTTACAGCTTGTTAAAGATTACTTGTTGATGGAGAATTATAGTGACCGAAATTTTCCGCTCCAACACTACCACAATTGTATGGAGTTTTTAGCCATCGACTGACCACCCTCCCTCACATAAAGTCACAAAGAAACATTAGGGTTCGTCAAGGGCTTAGTCGCTTCTGTTTTAATCTCACTGATAAGTTGTTAACCCTTAATTGTCCCTTCATAATACAAATTAGTACAACTCTAAGCAACAATCTTTGGCATATTTGAAACTTAACCTTCATTCTCTACCTTTGGATCGAACGACCTCAACTCTATCCTACGGTTCTGATCCTCTCTCATCCACAATTTTTCCACCATCCGAAACTCACACCCGTCAGTTTCTAGGTCCCACATAACTTCAAGTGCAAACCTTTTCCTCCAAAGAAAACGAAACCAAGGTGGACCCATCACAGTGAAACCCAATTACTACTGTCCACGTGTCAACGGTAAACGATAAAACTGGACAACTTGTTTTCACTTATCGTGGATCGTTCCTTCGACTGTCGGCAAAGTTCTCTCACTGCTTAGCTGTCACTCCACACAACCCTGACGCGCCCCGACAGGTGTCACTTTCCCATTCGCAAAGCAATCCTCCCATGGGATCCGAATCCTTCCCGTCATGTGTTCGAACCAAAAACCACACTATATAAACCCCCACACATACGACACCCTGTTCGTGTCGGCAGAAAACAGCGCATTAATTCAAGCCGTCGAGAGATATTTTCCCGAGAAAACCCCGCGCCGTCTGAGATTTTCCCGGAAAATTTCAGCCGAATTTCCCTAACCAAAAAATGATGAAGCGGAGGTCCAATGCAAACGGCAGAGCGCGGGATAGCGCCAACAATACGACGCCGTCCTCGACGTCGGTCGACGAGGAAGTTGCGTGGGAAATGAGGCCCGGAGGAATGCTGGTGCAGAAGAGGGGTGAGAAATCGGACGCTCCGACTCCGAATTTGCGGCTTCGGATTGCTTTCGGTGCTCTCCGTTACGAGATCTCGGCCAGTGCTCAGTCCACATTCGGTAAAAATGACATTGATTTACCGTTTCGTATTCTTTTATTTATTTATTTATTTTTGCTTTCTGTTTGGCTTCCAAGAAAATGGGGGTAAAAACAAGAATTATCATATCATTTTCTCGCTAACCAAACACACTACAAATGATCACTAAAGCTTACGTTACTTTGATCGTATTCTAAGTTAATTACTCAATGTCATGCTTTTAATTTGTCAACATATAATTGTGTGTGGTTGACTTGTAATGCAATGGATCGTTTTATGAATAATTTGGAGAACAAAGTTGATTACATGCATTGACGTTGGCGGAGCATCGCTGTGATTGTATTCTAAGCTAATTGTCATGCTTTGAACTTTTAAGTATAAGATCGTTCGACGATTGACTTTAAAATACCGTTACAGTAACATCTTCAACTTTATAATTTGGAGGGGAAAAAATATTAGATTACTCCACTTGCAATGTTGGTGGCGGAGGGTGGTGGTGAACTGTGAGGGTAAAGTGGTAAATTGACGTGGAATTTGACTGAACCAAACTCTACAGGGGAGTTGAAGAAGGTTCTTACGGCAGAGACGGGGTTACAGCCTGGCGAGCAGAGGCTGCTATTCAGAGGAAAAGAGCGAGAAAACGGCGAGTACTTGGACATGTGCGGAGTCAAAGACCGGTCAAAAGTCGTACTGGTGGAGGACCCAGCGAGCATCGAGAGGAGGGCCGTTGAGATGCGTAGGAATGCCAAGATCCAGGCCGCACATCGCGCCATACTGGACGTGTCCAGGGAGGTTGACAAGCTTGCGGAGCAGGTGAGCAAAAACCCAAACTTCCACTTGGTCACTTGGTCATGTTCACTTTTGTTTTTGTAATGTGTATTATTTAAAGAAGATTTTCTGAGCTTAGGATAAGGATTCTCTTGATTACGAAATTCGAATTGTTCAAAATTAATCCTAACAGTTTTAAATAGAGAATTCTCTAAAAATTATAATAATTGCAATTGTTGGATTAAAAAGATTTCCATCCTGAGCTCAGAAAAGGATCATCTCGGGTGTTTTTTGGTGGGACAAAAGTAGTGTGGAGTAAGGTCAGCCGTTAGATTGGCAGTGTGATGATTCGTCAAAAGTGGGTGAGACAGCTGGGTTTGGGTGTAGAATCTTGACCATTAGGTTGGGGTTTAGTGGGGTCCCTAAGATTGATTAAAATGAAAAGTGAGATCATTTAAACAGAAGATAAATGCTAAGAAGATTTTAATTAAATAAAGTTTTTTATGGATTTTATGTAGCTTTATAGTTTAATGTTAATTGTCATGTTAATATTATAAAATATCATGTTAAAAATATAAAGCGGCAGAGTTATACTTTTGAGAGAATTTTCTTAACATTTATCTAGACAAAACTTGCTTTGTAGGGTGTCCCGAAGTAGAAAACTTATATGCAACTAACACATTAATGTGGTGGTATTTTAAACAATTGATGGAATAACATGTGAGAAAATTAAAAGTTATGAATACTCATGATAAACTTAAAATATCATCATATTAGTATGTCGGACCTCACAGTTTCATATAAGTTTCTCTCCATTCAGCATAGATTTTAAAACACGATACAGTCATTAAGCGGTGATTTGGTGAATGCCCAGTTGAAATTTGTGAGTGAACCACTGGTTGGTTGGTGCGGTTGTTCAATCATGTAATTAAATTGGTAAATATGGTTTGGAAGTTTGTATTACATTACAAGCTTCAGATTGGTTTGGTGTTGAATCTTCTTACAAGTATAAAGTTTTGACTTTGATGTGCATTGCCCACTCTTAGTTATATAATTATAAATCAGTTGAACTGTCCATTGTATCGGGGTACGTCTGCCTGAACCTTACAGGTTACTCTTTTACCAGAAATACCATGGTGTACATTCATATTGTACCAAACCCATGCCGTTTTGTGGGGTGTGAGACAACTGGTCGATTAGTTGTCTCAAACGGAATTAAGAAGTTTTTCTTAAATTGCGTCTCTCTAAGGATTCATATGATGGATTTTTCATAGTGTTTCGAAGTATCTGATACTTCAGACTTTTAATTGTTAGATCTTTAGTCAAAAACATAAAAATCAAAATTTGACTGTTGAATTTCGAAGTATTCTATACTCTGGAGCATCATAAAAATTTTGTAGTGCAACTTTAGGGAATCTCAATGTATTGACTTTTTAATGTAAAAATGTAGTTTTTCGTTAAAGTGAACAATACCGGAAGTTTTTCGTTAAAGTTTCATTCTTCTTTTGTCACCAACCATGCATGCATACGTTTAACTATGATAAATTACTAGATAATTAACAAAATGAATATTAAATATTCTATTTTCGCCTTCTACAGGTCTCTGCAATTGAAAAATCCATCTCAAATGGAGTCAAAGTACCAGAACTTCAGATAACTACACTAATTGAGATGCTCATGAGACTAGCAATCAAGCTGGACAACATTTCTGCAGAAGGAGATGCTTCTGCTCAGAAGAATCTGCAGGTAATAATATGCTAGTGATCGTTAATTCAAGGCTTTGGCTGCATATTATGGTTAGGTCTAGGGCGGAGCAGTGTGCTGACGTGTTGCAGTAGTTTAAATATAAGGAAAACTAATGAAAAGGGTTTGAAAATTTTGAGTTTTAATGATAAGGACAAAATAAAGGGTAAAGTGAATAGTTTCATGATTAACTTGTTAGTGTAAAAATGTGGTTTTTCGTTAAAGTGAACAGTACCTTGGGCTTTTCGTTAAAAATCCCTTAAATATATATGGAAAGGGATCCCCGGATCCCTTCCACGTAATCCTCTTCATCAAATAATTCGGGCTCTTAAAATTTGATACAACGGTTAAAGTTTAGAATAGGTCTTTGTTTATAGCCGTTGAATCAAATTTCAAATGTCCGGATTGTTTGATGAGGATGATTAGGTGGAAGAGATCTGGAGATGATCCCTTTCCAATATATATAGTCTAGGGATCTGAAGATGATCCCTTTCCAATATATATAGTCTTTGTCAATAAAAAAGGCTTTAACCAAAAAGGAGTTTTAATTTAGAAGTTGCTTTTTCCAGGGCAAGAGGGTGCAGAAATGTGTTGAAAGTCTGGATGTACTGAAGATATCAAATGCAAAGGTGAAGCCTGTTGTGGTGACAACCAAATGGGAGCCTGTTGTGACAACCAAGTGGGAGACTTTTGACCCTCCTGCAACCACAGCTCAATGGGAGTTCTTCGACTGAACTTCGACGATCACTGCGACTTTTTTTCTTCATCTTCTTCGCTCGTTCGTTTTATGTAATTAGCTCGAGATCGGGACGTGGCGAGCTACCTGTACTTATAGCTTCTTCTTCCATATGGACATCGCCAATAAGTGTTGGTAATGAAAAGTCACATACAGTTTAGATAAATGTAGTTTTGTCGCAGCACTTTGATATTTCTACTTTGCCTGAATGTTGTGGACATGCAATTTTCTCCATGAAGGCGTGGTTTTTAGTCCAAATCAATATTCTATGAGTATGACCAAGAGAATATAATGTTCTTTTATGACGTGTGATTACAACTATCACGTAATGATCTCTTGTATTTTGTTTTCATTTGAAAGCATACTAGATCGGATTGTGAGAATGTAAAGAAATGTCTGATATCAAAAAGTTTCGAGGAACATGAATGCAAAGATGGTACTTCCTGTATTTGACCCCACATTGGTCTCATTGGCCTCACCCGATACGAGAACTGTTCTAATCAAATATTCCTGTCAAAGTTATTGCCCAATAACAACTTCATATTTAAATCTAAACTACTTATTAATATAACAATTTTTGTCAACCAAAACTCTAAAAAATATCATCAAATTGAATAAAAATTTATATCATACCAAAATTAGAAATTAAATAAAAAATTAAGTAAATTTATTCTATTCTCCCTAATGCACACTCGAGGGTGTGCACAACGGCCGTAGGTTTGCTATCTCCAATGCAATGTCTCTTTTGTGTCTCTAATTAAGTTATAGTTGATGGTTTTATACATGTCAAATTTTGAGAAAAAAGATACGAAAAAGACACTGAATTGGGAACAACAAACCTGTGGCCCTTAAGGGACATGTCAAAAGAAATGTAAAACGAGACGGAATATTTCTAACAGTAGTTAATGGCGTTAGGTTACTTTTAACGACATATTCTAGCATGACATATTTGAGCTTTATCGTTTTTAGCATGATTTGATATGCGAGTACGTATAATATTTTTTGGAAAGCATACAAGTTTTACATAGAGGGGTTATTACTTGGTATTGAAATGGTTTAGAAAACTTTGTTTTTGTCTACTCACGTTTTTGTTTTTCGGCCCTCCAGATTTTAAATAGCGAGGATGTGGGTGACGAAAGAGGAGAGATGTAGTTGGAAACAGCGAATCTATGGCCTCTACTTCCGCACTTTATATTCACCGCATTGGGTACAAATGGAATGTTAGACCTATCGTTGAAGCGAGATGAACCCCTTTTTTCTCACACAAACATGATCTAATGCTCCCAAAGCATTCCACACTCATCCACCCATCTTTTGCACATAAATTCTCAACAACCTCGACTCACAACCCCAAAACCCACTTCTCTACCTTTGCACCCTCCTCGCAAACTTCCCCACAAAACCCAATTGGTCACCTTCTCCAAAAATGCATTGCTCTCCTGCAATGCTGTGCATCCTCCAATTCCAAACTGAAGCAAATCCATGGCTTCTCCATAAGGCATGGGGTACCACTCAGCAATCCAGACATGGGCAAACACCTCATCTTCTTCATAGTCTCTCTCTCTGCCCCAATTTCCTATGCACACCAAATATTTTCCCAAATAGAAAACCCCAATGTGTTCACATGGAATACCATGATCAGAGGCTATGCTGAGTGTCAGAACCCAGCTCCTGTCATCCAACTTTACCACCAGATGCATCAAAGTTCCGTGCAACCTGATACACACACTTACCCTTTTCTTTTGAAGGCCGTGGCTAAGTTGATGGATGTTGGAGAGGGTGAGAAGATACATTCTGTTGTCGTAAGAAATGGGTTTGAGTCATTGGTGTTTGTTAAGAATGCATTGCTTCATGTCTATGCCTGTTGTGGGCATGTTGAGAGTGCACACAAGATGTTTGAATCAATGTCTGAGAGGGACCTTGTGGCTTGGAATTCTGTGATTAATGGGTTTGCTTTAAACGGGAGGCCGAACGAGGCTCTGACGATTTTCAGGGATATGAATTTGGAAGGTGTTGAGCCGGATGGGTTCACCATGGTTAGCTTGTTATCTGCTTGTGCTGAGATTGGGACTTTGGCTTTGGGTAGGAGGATCCATGTGTATATGTTGAAGGTGGGATTGACTGGGAATTCACATGCTACGAATGCCCTGCTGGATCTCTATGCAAAGTGTGGAAGCATTAGAGAGGCGCAGAAGGTGTTTGAAGCGATGGACGAAAGGAGTGTGGTTTCTTGGACTGCATTAGTTGTTGGGTTGGCTGTTAATGGGTTTGGTATGGAAGCACTTGAGCTTTTCAAGGAGTTGAAAGGAGAGCGATTGGTGCCCACTGAGATCACTTTTGTCGGCGTATTGTATGCCTGCAGCCATTGTGGGATGGTTGATGAAGGCTTTGAGTACTTTCGAATGATGAGAGAGGAGTATGGAATTGTGCCGAGAATAGAACATTATGGTTGTATGGTTGATTTGTTAGGCAGGGCAGGCTTAGTGAAACGAGCATATGAATACATTATGAACATGCCCATGAAGCCGAATGCTGTTATTTGGAGGACCTTATTAGGAGGGTGCACGATACACGGGCAGTTGGCTCTTGGGGAGATTGCAAGAGCACGCATCCGCGAGTTAGAGCCTGGACACAGTGGGGATTATGTGCTCCTCTCCAATCTCTACGCATCTGAACACCGTTGGTCAGACGTCCAAAAGGTCAGGAGGACGATGCTTAGTGAAGGGGTGAGGAAAACTCCCGGATATAGTATTGTTGAGCTGAGGAATTGTATTTATGAGTTCACTATGGGTGGCAGATCTCATCCACAAAGTGAAGAGATATACGCAATGCTAGCAGAAATCACGCGATTGTTGAAACCGAAAGGGTACGTGCCACATACGGCAAATGTTCTTGCGGACATAGAGGAGGAGGAGAAAGAAAATGCTTTGTCGTATCATAGTGAAAAGATTGCAGTTGCCTTTATGCTCCTAAATACTGCACCAGGGATCCCGATTAGGATTTGGAAGAACTTGAGAGTTTGCGCAGATTGTCATCTTGCATTTAAACTCATATCGAAGGTTTATGATCGGGAGATAGTTGTGAGGGATCGTAGTCGGTTTCACCATTTCAGAGATGGTTCTTGTTCTTGTAGAGATTACTGGTAACTTTTGCAGCAAGTTGTTTCATATTTGCCAACCTCGAACGATAACGAGCATGTTTACGTGAGATTTGGCATAGTACGTGTCATAGTATAAGTGGACATGATATATTATTCATTGCCCATCCAATCAGTGGCGAATTCAAGATTCAAATCTTGAAGGGTCTCAATGTTAAAGGTTCTAGTTTTTAGATAGAAACAAATAGGGAAGCGTGCAAAAACAATTCAGTTTATTTACCGAGACATTTTGCTGAACACTTAGTTTGTTGTTGTCAACCGAACCAAGTTGCGTACTTGTCAACACATATTGACATATGTCTAAACAATTTGATGAGTGCTATTGAGAGAGTTTGAAAAGTGTTGTCAACGCAACATGCAAGATACATTTCTTCAATCATCGTGTGAGCACAAAAAGGACCTGTACCAAACATTTGGAGGGTCCTCAAAAAATCTTCACATGTATATTTCTCAGACTCTAAGTGATCTTAAGACCACCTAAGTCTCAACATGCAACTGCCACTACATCTATTAATATTAGGACAAATGGTGTATAGCTTGCGTTTCAAGTACACTGATCAAATTAGTACAAAGTTTGTGCTAAATCTTTTGTTTGATACGCCTTTTAAATTTCTTTTGGCTAAAGAAAAAAGTTTACTAAATAATGTTGCAAATATTTATATAAATTTTTTTTTTTGTCTAGCATTGGAGAGATTTTTCAATGTAACCGGCACATGAGATGATACACCACATGTTATTATATAAATGGTGGAATATGTGTGTTAAAAAGTTAATAATTTAAAAAATAAAATTTCTCACTACTTACACAAAATCACATAATGTACCATCTATATTCCGTCATAATAAAAAATTTCTCCTGGCGCTGAAAGAAGTAAAAATAAAAACATGGCATATAAATCCGTGAAGCCAAACGAGCCCTAACGTTGAAAATTTTGAAAACCCGCCAAAGGGCGTTAGCTTGGGATATTTTGGCGGCTTAAAATTCAAAACGCAAAGCTTCGAAACGAAGCTTCATCTTCCTCAACATATAAAAAGAAGGTTAGATCTCCCGCTGCGTTCAATCAATCTCTCTGATCAAAGCAAATAGCAAAGGAAAATGGAGACTCCTCCGCCCCACCTCGAGAAAATGGGCAGAGAACTCAAGTGCCCCATCTGGTATCCTCTCTCTCTCTCTCTCTCTCTCTCTATATATATATATATATACATATCCAAACACTCCGATTATTTGTATTAAGATTTGTTTGTTTTGATGCGAAAGTTGTAGGAAAATTATGGGGAAAAACCCAAATAAACGATACCCAGTTTGTGCACTTTGATTTCTGTTTATTTGTGTTTTACGAGAAATTTAAGGAACCAATTTGAATAAAGCTAAAATTTTGTATTGAAATGTAATAATATTGAAATGCATACTAATTTCCTCGGCAGCCAAACAGACCCTTTACATGATTTTGTCTAGAATTCGTTCAAAGATTTGAAATTTCTCTTCACTCCGCTAATGGGTTCGATTTTCCCATCTGTTTTGCAGTTTGAGTCTACTGAGTTCTGCGGTTTCACTCAATTGCAATCATCTCTTCTGCAAGTAATCTCCTCCTTCATTGCTATTCGCATATGTATGTTAGGTTTTATTTGGCTGTATAATACTTGGAATATGCCTAAACTTATTGAGAGTGTTTGCTTATTCTTTACAGCGCTTGCATTGTGAAGTCGATGAAATCGGGTTCCAATTGTCCTGTTTGTAAAATTCCTTATCGGCGTAGGGGTATGAATCATGAATCATGATGTTTTTATTATTGTGCTGAACTGTTAAGAGAGTACGATTGTTTTATGTGAAATCCATTATTCTTATCAATAATTTTTGTTTTAGAGGTTCGCCCGGCTCCTCACATGGATAATTTGGTTAGTATTTACAAGAGCATGGAAGATGCTTCGGGAATTAATATATTTGTCACTCAGAATGCACCCTCAACTAAATCATCAGGTATCATTTATGTAAACGCGTATGCAATAGTTTCATTTGCAATTTGCATACACGTTTAGTGTAATCAAAGAATCAATACCATCATTTTATTTACTGGGATTTCAGTTTTGTTCCATCTGTTCATAGTGCAATTGTTAGTTCATAAAATGTGTTCAAATGTTGTTCTAACTTTTATTTTTGTAAACGACAGAGGAGATACAATGCAGCACAACAGTACTGTTGAATTGTATGTCGACATGCACTTTTGATATATCAGTCCAGAATTATTTACGTTGTCAGTAGAGTACAAGATATTGACAACACTTGCAACACTTGATTATATCCTATCATGTTAAGATACACTTCTAGGTGTTTTACATTTTGGTTTTACATGTCCTATAGTTTGACTAATGCACTTTTTTGTTTTCATTTGGTTTGCTTTATTACAGACGGAAAACAGCAAGCTGAAGATGATTTTAGCCATGGCGAGCATGATCTTCCCGAGTTTCAGGATAGAGCTCAGAAACAGAAAACCACAAGAGGAAAAGGATCCAGGAATGCTAAGGCCAACCTGAAAAGTTCTGGTTCTATTTCAATCAAACCTTCATTTCCAAACAAGAAAAGGGTTCAGGTTCCACAGTGTCCTATTTCAGAAACCCCAACTCGCCATCAAAAGTTAGAAGGTGATTTAATGGCTGATCGAGCTAAGCAGAGTTCAAAAACACTAAAGGAGAAGCCTGTTCTAAATGAAAAGGGAGAACCGGTGCTGTCACCTTTCTTTTGGTTGAATGACAAAGATGTAGAAAGTTTGAGTCAGTTTTCTGTCGGTGATCAACTTACCGATCTTCCATCTCCAAATGTTCCCGCATTCAGTGATATCAAAGACTCAGATGATGAAAACTCTGTTAGATTGACCCAACCGGTGAGTGTATAACCTGTTTTATACCTTTGAAATGATTTGTAATATTGCTTAATTGATATGGCAGTTATGCCAAATCATTGGGCTGGTTTATTTTTGTTTTTCATTTTAGACATGTGCTAGAGTTCTTTACTAAGCTGGCAAGTTTATACAATTTCACTCATCAGAGCAATTTCAAAAGTGCATTATTTATTTAGATGATGCCATAAAGTTTTCATGATAATCTCACGTAGGGGGAAGTGCACGGTACATCTTCTCATGCTGCAGATTTATTTGATAGTGAGATTTTTGAATGGACACAAATACCTTGCTCTCCTGAACTCTTCCCAAGTCCTCCGAAGATGCAGGTATCAGCTCATTTTCACCTCATATGTAATTCTCCCTTCTACAAATTCTAATATTGTTTAGTCCTCCAATATTGCACGAAAAATCACAGCTTTCACTAAAGGAACTGAAATGCAGGTTGGAGAGGATGACAACGATAGAGTTCAATTGAAGGAACTAAAAGAAGTTTCACAAAACAAGAAATCAGTTGAGCTTTCTGCTAAAAGTGCAAGGTCTAAAAGAAACAAAAAAAGTACTGGAAATATGGATTTTCTGCCAGATCTTCCAGCTGCTGGAACCAAAGCTGTTACTAATGAATCTGACAAGCGAGGTAGGAAGGCAAAGAATCTCACCAAAAGAAAGTGTGCTACAAGTCATACAGATCCAGGAACAGATATTAATGTCACTTTGAAGGGATCTGAGGTATTTTATGAAGGACAAGCATGTGAGAATTACGGTAGTTCTTTGGCCAAGACTCGCAAAAGAAGTAAGAAGGAACATTCATCTGTTGTTGTAACCAAGCCCACATCTGAAAATGTTCATGTCCTCTCTACCAGAGCTGATAGTCGAATTAATGGTGAAGAAAATGGGATAACTGCATCACCTACTTCATTGGGAAAGAATGCAGGCGGTGATGAACCGTCCAGTAAGAAAGCTGGAAAAATGTGTAGGGAGGTCAATGACAAGAACAAGATTGACCGCCCAGTGAGGTCAAAAAAACAAAAGATGGTCTCCATGCAAAAGACAATGCTTGAGGCATCAGAAATACAGAAGCAAGCAAATAAGGATACTCCTACTGAGTTGTCTCTTATAAATCTTCCTACAGATGATAACCAGAAAGCCTCCGAATCCTGGAATAATTCCAGAAAACTTGCTAGAAAAGCCAAGTTGGGTGATCAAGAACTGAAAAGGAACAAAAAGGTGAAAGTTTCTTCTGATGACAACTCAAAGGACGATACTTCTGTTGGGATTGGAGAAGGTCATGGGCATGTTAATGAAAATGGAAATCAACCTGCTGAGAAGAGCAAGGGAAATTGTAATGTTACAACTAATCAATCACCAGTGCAGAAGCTTCCTTCATTGACAAAGAATGTGGTCTTGAAGAGATGTGAAGCCATTCCTAGTAAAATCCAATGTGCTTTCTGTCTTTCATCAGAAGAATCAGAGGTATTTCTCACTTCCTTCCCTTTATATGCATATAAAGTTTACCTATACAATTCAAGGCTGACAATCATTACCGTCAAAACCTTAATTACAGGCTTCCGGAGAGATAGGTCACTACTATAATGGCAAGCCTGTTGCTGCGGATCACAATGGAGGACTCAAGGTTATACATGCACACAGGATCTGCGCTGAATGGTACAAATACACACACACACACTCACACACATATTCTAGCCAAGACGTGGTTATGTTTATGAGTAGATTTCTGTTTCACAAGACTGAAATTAATTTATTTATACAAGCATTTCTTTGGATACTCACAACTTATAAATGCTCAAAAATATGTGCAGGGCTCCCAATGTCTACTTTGAAGAAGATATTGCTATTAATCTTGAAGCTGAATTAACTAGGAGTCGAAAAATTAAATGTTCTTGCTGCGCAATTAAAGGAGCAGCTCTTGGGTGCTATGAGAAGAGTTGTCGTAGGAGCTTTCATGTCACCTGTGCAAAGTTGATGCCTCAATGTCGATGGGATACTGTATGTATAACAAAAGAAGTGCTATTTTCATTCACTGTTTTCATTTTCCATGCTGTATTCTAATTCCAAGTGTGTTGAATCAGGACAATTTTGTTATGTTATGCCCTCTTCATGCCTCCTCGAAGTTGCCAAATGAAAGTCCTGAATCTCAAGCAACGAGGAAGAAAAGCAATCCTAAAAAGTATGTACTTTTCCTCGAATATCTAAAGCTTAGCACATGCAAACTCAGATTTTTTAAGATTCTCATTTATGCATTTTTCTTTCTCTATTATAGACAACCTAATGTTGAATGTCCTAAAGTTGCTGCTAAACAACACAGCAATACCCCTCCAGATCAGAAGTTTTGTGGACCGTCCAAGAAATTGGTTCTTTGTTGTTCATCCCTCACAAATGCAGAGAGGGTAAAAGAGCTTCTTAGAGCGTTTTTTTTTTTTTTTTTTTTTTTTTTTTTGTTCATTTTTTTTCTTTCTCATCCTTTGGAAATTGAAATGTTCTAAATAGTTTCACTAATCCTTGCTGGTTTGAACTGCAGGAGTCTGTCTCTGGATTTGAAAGATTATCTGGACTTACGGTTTTGAAGAATTGGGATTCTAATGTTACACATGTTATTGCGTCGACAGATGAAAATGGAGCATGCAGAAGGACCCTCAAAGTTTTGATGGGTATCTTGGAGGGGAAGTGGATCCTGAATGTGGAGTGTGAGTTACTGTTCCTGTTTGAAATGTTCTCCCTCAAGCACTTGGACTTTACAATTGTAAGGAGTATACAAGCCTGAAATGAGCTATTTATATCTGATATATGTGCGTATTTGTCTGTCTGTTTGTGCAGGGATTAATGCTTGCACAGAGGCCATGAAACTAGTTGATGAGGAGCCTTATGAAATCAACATCGACATTTATGGAATCAGGGATGGTCCTCGACTTGGTAGACTAAGGCCGCAGAACAAGGTTAGCTTTTCCTCGAGTTCAACTATCATAACGAAAAGATTAGATTTTCATGAATTCACCATATGCATTTGACCTTGTTGGATACATAAACAGGTTACAAGCTTTTTTTAACGAACTGTTTTATATGCAGCAACCAAAGCTTTTTGATGGATTCAAGTTTTACTTCATGGGAGACTTTAAGCCTTCATACAAGGGGTATCTACAAGACCTTGTAATAGCTGCCGGAGGAACGATTCTGCAAAGAAAGCCTGTTCCAGAGGGTCCAAAAGCCTTGTCAGCCGGTTCCCCCAAATGTCAAACCTACATAATTTACAGCCTCGAGCTACCCGATCAATGTCATCGTAGCAAGAAGAGTACGATTTTCAACACTAGGCAGGCTGATGCAAAGGCTTTGGCCAGTTCCGCTGGAGCCATGGCAGTGAGCAATTCATGGGTTTTGAACTCCATTGCTGCCTGCAAGTTACAAAATCTTTCTGATTTCGAATAGTATACATACAGCAGAAGTCCTGTAAATGTTTAGAACTTCTCCAGAATCCAGTTCTTATTTCAATTTAGTTACTTTGTGGTTCTTTTAAACTGTAAACATAAATGATTATGTAATACTTCGTTGCTTCCAATCAATTATGGCTTTCAATCGTTTCAATGTACAACTCCAAGTTTTGGGAATTGCTTGAATCAAATCTGTGCTGAGCAGTTAAATTATGTGATGCAGCTGCTGATTTGTTACCGAAATTCTGCTGTACAGAAGAATGTGAGAAAAATCAACTATTGATATCCAGGATGAACAACGAAACAAGAAGAAAAATCAGAATTTTACAACTCTTTCGGCCATTGTAGGTGCAACCTAGAAACCTGAACTAATCCATTGCAAAACAAATATGCAACATCACTAAATCTCTTCTACTTCTGACAAATTACAACTACTTCCCTCATTTATTATATAAACTCGAAGAATTTTAGTTGTTTTCATGTCTTGGCAATCGAAAGATAGACTGACAAAACTGCAAAAGAGGAGAGACCAGGCTTTTCTGGTTTCTAGTCACCCTTTGTTCTAATGCAACAGGACGAGGCAAATTAAGTAGTGTCGATCTCAGTGTTGTGTTTTGCACTTTCACCTTTCTTCGGCTCATGCTTCGAAATCTTCATACTGAAGCACTCAAAAAGATGTTCCAATGCTGTAATCTCCTCTTCGATATCTGCTGCTTGCTTTGTGGCAATCTTTTCCTTGAGGACACGTATTCGGTCTAGGCCTTCTTGAACTTCCACCCTCATCTCCTCCATCGTGGAGTGCATCCCATTGTTTTCCTTTTGTACATCTTTGATCTTTCTTTTTAAGGATCTACAACCATCAAGGGACTTAAGGAGTTGCTCTGAAAGCTCCTTGTTTCGCTCCTGGAGTGCTGCATTCCCATGAATCTCTACCCCATCTGCACACCTCTTCTGCTTGTGCTCTGCTGCACAAACTTTTACTTTTGCCAACAGCATCTCGTTTTGTGCTCGAAGATCATTGATATGTTCCTCCATCCCACTCAATTCGTGAACCTTTCTCGCACACTCCAATGCAATAATTTCCTTCTCCTTTCCCAAGCCTGAACACATTATTTCTAGGCTCTTTCTCGCTGTCAAGCTCGCGCTAAGCTGTCTTCTTAACCTTTCTTTCTCATCAATTATTGGCTCCGGAGGCCTTTTGTCCCTCGGAACATTTGGCCTAAGATCTGTATTGCATCGCCGGAGCTCTGCTCTCCGCCCAACCGTTTGAGATTTCTGAATCCGAGTTTTAACATCATCGATTATCGTCATCATTCCCGCCACCCTTTGCATCTTTCGGTCATCATTGTCTTTTGTGCTGGCCTCGTTATGCTCTTGGATTAGCTTTAATAATAACTTCACATTGGTGGCAATGCCTAAACAAAGAACAAAAAATTTACACAAAAACCAGTACATATTGCAGCGCAATTTATTCTTTTTTCCAAAAGTTTAATTGTGATTTTCTCACAAAAGAATAATATCGGAAAGATTGTTGTCTTAATTCAGAAATTAGAAAAACACACAATACATGTCATTTTGCAATGACTTTAATATTCATGACTACAAACAAGCATTTTAAAATTGAGATTTCTTCAGCAACAATCTTCTACATATATATGTAATGCGTATGTATGTATAGATTACCATCAAAACTATGATCTTCTGGGCGGTCTTTAGGGGTTGTGGAAGAAGCTGGCAACGATACTGCAGGAGATGGAAATGCTCGTACCCGGTTCATATTCACCCCGAAAAAAACCCGATCAAAAACGATCTTTTGATCTTCAGGGGGAAATGGTGGATCGATATCTTAAAGATCAAACAGAAGAATTTAGTATTTTTTTGATTAAGATTATGCTCCAATAATTTACTAACAACATAAAATATTTCGAGAGATCCAAAAAAGAGAGACTGCCTTTGCACTCTCTCTCTCTCTCCTCTCTCTAGCTGTTGGAAATAAAACCTTTCTTCTTCTGTTTGTTAGATGTTCGTCAAAAGCTATCTGTAAATATAAAGAATTGTTGGTTCTTGGTTGTAAATCATGCGGAATTATTGGTGACGGTTTGACATTTTCTTTGGCTATTGGATGCTTTTACTTATTACACAAAATGGGTGGAGTCGTTCCCACTTCCCATGCAGTCAAGTTAGTTAGTTTTCCTTTTTTATTGTTTGCACCTGCCTAAACCAGAAAACAAAAACAAAGGAAAAAAGAAAGAAAGAAAGAAAATAACACATGTTGCTGGTTTGAAATAGAACCCAAACATTGTCCGGAAAAAAACACAGATTTTGGACTCAAGAAACTAATTAAATGTCATTAGCATTATGATCTTTAGTGGTATTTTCTTTCATTTGTAAAGTTTAAATCGCATGAATAACAAGTTTGTTACCAAATTATGACGGATGAATTTTGTGGTTTAGCCACAATATTATGATATTGTTGTATTAATTAAAAAACAATTAAACGGGAGTAAGGGGTTTCTTGGCAAACAAACAATAATATATCATACACAATTAAGAAGTAAAATAAGTATAATCAAATTGGCTGGAACAGTCTCTTTTCTTCTAATATGCAACTCATAGTTTGTCTGTTTTCTAACCTAAGCGGAGTATATGAAGTATATATATATGATATAATAAAAATATAAGAAAAAGAGTCCACCCAATAGCATATTACCATATCTCTACCCTTCTACCAATAATGTAATCATTCTCCGAATCACAACCCGTACATGTGACATGGAGCACCATTAACGCCACTATTTTTATTGATTTTATAAAATAAAAAATAAATAAAAAATTCAATAGTTGCCGTGGCATCAGACTGACTGCGTATTTGATTAGGAGACCGTCCACCTGCTGAAATCGAGGGTCTATATATGATATTATAGTTGTAATGTCACATCCCAGCCCGGGGCGGATCACTTCCTGAGCCCGCTCCACCACCGTAGCACGATATTGTCCGCTTTGGGCTTACCATTCCCTCATGGTTTTGTTTTTGGGAAGTACGATATTGTCCGCTTTGGGCTTACCATTCCCTCATGGTTTTGTTTTTGGGAACTCAGGAGCAACTTCCCAGTGGGTCACCCATGATGGGATTGCTCTAGCCCCCTTCTCGCTTAACATCGGAGTTCCTACGGAACTCGAAGCCAGTGAGCTCCCAAAAGGCCTCGTGCTAGGTAAGGATGAGAATATACATATAAGGATCACTCCCCTGGGCGATGTGGGATGTCACAATCCACCCCCCCTTAGGGGCCCGACGTCCTCGTTGGCACATCACGACCAGGGTTAGGCTCTGATACCAAATTGTCACATCCCGGCCCGGGGGAACCACTCCCCGGGCTCACTCCACCACCGTAGCACGATATTGTCCGCTTTGGGCTTACCATTCCCTCACGGTTTTGTTTTTGGGAATTCAGGAGCAACTTCCCAGTGATCACCCATCATGGGATTGCTCTAGCCCCCTTCTCGCTTAACTTCGGAGTTCCTACGGAACTCGAAGCCAGTGAGCTCCCAAAAGGCCTCATGCTAGAAGGATGAGAATATACATATAAGGATCACTCCCCTGGACGATGTGGGATGTCACATGTAAGCTTGTGAGTATCAAAGAGAGTGATTATATTGTTTCTAGATATTCAAGTAATTAACTCGGTCACGAGTTATTTTATTGAGAAAATCTTGAGATCTCGTTTTGGTTAAGATTAGGAGGCTTTATCTTGTGCAAAATCAAGAGACCTTGTTTCGGTTTAACAAGAATTCAATACCATTTAGGACTATGATGTAATCTTGTTAACTTGGCGTAATCCCTTATAATCAGTTAATAGGCCGGATTTTAGGGATCTTATCAATATATTAGGAAGCCCTTGCACTCACAGTTCTAACCCTAATTCGTTCTAAACCCTATTTGCTAGCAAGGGACTCACTGCTGCTTGAGTGTAGAAGGCTGTCTTGCAAACCCTAGTTACCATGGCAGGATCTTCTTCAGGTAAGTCATCAACCTAAAACTACGTTGCATGCAGCTCCTGTGTTGTGACTCTTAACATGCTGAGTTTATAAACCTAACAATAATTTGAAAGGAGGGTAGTTTTGCAAGGGAAGTGGGAAAGAGACCTGAAACTTATGTAGTGAATGCTTTATACATCGTACGAATGTACTGAAGTGTTCTATTTCTCTGGTTCTTCCTTTTCTTCTTCTTCGTGAAATGTTTTCTATTTCGATCATGGAAAGGTTGACTACATAGATTGAGTTTTCGATTGAACTGGCTTACTTGGTTACAATACAGATGAAGAATGATATGTCTCCGAATGATTCCGTTGATGACTATGAATTTGCTGCTGCTGCAGCTGAAGATATCGCATTTATGATTCCGACTGATCGTATTGCCAGCCTAAATGACTACCGGATTATGATGATGCTTATGAACTCCAAGATGAAATCTACGATGTCTTTTATTTGAATTAGACATCTTCTAGCAGCTGAAATTTGGATTCTGGTGGTCTTCAATTTGGAAAGAAAAGAAAATTAAAATACTTAATTTACCTATCCAAACAGACCTCTTCAAGGCGGAAAATACTAGGGAGACCAGTATGGCATAATTTGGTGTGGAACATTTTTTTCCTTTGATTAAATTGAAATTCCTAGTAAAGTTTTATCAAGATCTAAATAAATAAATCCTAAACCCTATCCTCCTATATACCTATTCATCTACCATTCTAATAAATATCCTACTCTTTTAAAAAATAACATTATTTTGTAGATATGAGCATAATTACATTAACAAATTATTTTCCTTCTGCATCTAAATTCACTCTTTGAAATTAATTAAATTAGAATACTCACTACCAAAAAAAAAACCTATTGTTTTTTCTTCTTTTGCTATATATTTACTGTTTGATACCAACTAGAAATACTGTAGATCCACCGTCCTGCTCAATATCAATCACCGCCCCATAAACTTCACATTTCTCGTTGGTGTAAATCACCAAACACAAATCAGCAGCTAAAGCCGCCTATATGGCCAAGAGAAACTGGACGGAACTCCCAGACGACATCACGGCGGTGATAATTTCACGCCTGCCAGTCATCGACGTCTTAACGAGCGCTCAGATTGTGTGCATGAAGTGGCATAAAATCTGCAATGAACCTCTGGCGTGGCGCACCATCGCCATGCATGGTCACAATCCCGCTACGTTTGACAAAATGTTTAAGATGTGCCGGCATGCCGTGGATCGTAGCTCTGGTAATTTGGTCAATATCAGTCTCGGATACTTCTGTAACGATGATCTCCTCGAGTATATCACTAACAGGTCTTTACATATTTCGATATATATTTTGTTCATTAAATTAATTATATATATATTATTTTTTTTTTAAATTTCTTAATAGGTAATGTGAGGGAAACTAAATTTAGAGACAAACTTCACAAACTACATGATGTATCACCAATAGGAATGAACACGTTTATAACGTTTAGGTAAACCAATCATCAACTTCCATGTCTTTCTAAAATTTTGTCTCAAATTTAATCTCTCTTTATAATTGATTTTCAAATAAAAATACTACTAAATTAAACGGTTTTGATCACTGATTTTCTTAATGTTATCTTATAGAATTTGTTCGATATGTATTTCTTTGTCTAATGGCTAACATACATCTTCATCGTAATCCTTCTAATAGCTCAAAGAAAATAAGGCGCATCCTACTTACGGGTTGCCGTAGCATATCAGATAAAGGGTTGAGTAGAGTGGCCTCAGAACTTCCTTTGTTAGAGGAGTTTGACATTTCCTTTTGCGAAGGGATCTCACATAAATCCTTCGAAGCAGTTGGCCGCTCATGCCCTCTCTTGAAATCATTCAAGTTGAACAAATGCGGGCTGGCGAAGCAGTTGGCCGCTCGTACCCCTGACGAGATTCGTCGCTTCTTTTTTGAGTATGCAGACGAAGATGCACTTGCTATAGCAGGAGCAATGCACGGATTACAGCACCTCCAACTTGTTGGGAATCCACTTTCTGTTATGGGATTGCAGAAAATTCTTTATGGTTGCCCTCATCTTAAGTCACTTAAACTGCGCCGGTGTTCAAATATTAATGTAGCGACCCAAGTTTTGGAAGAAGATGTGCTGCACAAATTAAGAAGTTTAGAATATTCCCAATTTACTGATGACAAGGGTTTGTTCTCAAGAAGTTTGACGGACTTTGTTTGACTCTCAAATGACCAAATTCAAGTGTATTCGATATAGGTTTTTACTCTATGTTTAGATGAGGAAATTTTTAAGATTATTAAGGACAATCAGAATTATGAAATTTAATTTTTTAGAATTTGTGAAGTTTCTTGTTTGGCTATTGTAAAACTATAATGAATTTATGTAAAGAAAATGCAAATTACAAAGCTTAGCAAGCATTAGGGAACTTTTGTCCATTACCATTTATATGTTCATTTGTAATTCTTAAAAACAACGAGAAATTCTTGTGTTCATCCAAAGGATCACGCACCAACATGAAAACATACACAACCAAGCAAGACCACCCCTTAGTCGTCTCTGGCATAAAGGTTCCTTAAAAACAAGGGTAATTTTGTCTATTACAATTTATACATTCATTGTTTAAATTAACGAGAAATTCTTGTGTTGGTTCAGAAAATCACATTACATATACACATATACAATCAAACAAGCGCATGTATTAAAATCCACAAAAACCCTCTTTCGCCAACCCAACCAAACAAACAAACGTATGTATCAAAATCTAAAAACCTCTTTCACCAACCCAACCCGATTATAAAGAGGTCCACTTAATTGTGTGTGAGGACGTGATCTATTCGACACAAAGTCCTCCAAAACAAGACGGTTCAGAAAAGTCAACGATCACGATCAAAATAAAAAGTCAACGGTTAAACCCGAAAAGCTACCGGCCCAATGGAGGCCCAGAACCGACCAGGCCCATAGTTTTCTTCGTATTTGATCAGTTATCACTCGTTTCCCACTCTCCTTAACCCCGAAACTGAAAACCCTAGCCTTCCATTTTCCCGAGAAAATCCCAATTTCGAAACTTTCCCGGAAAATCCCCGAATCCAATCAAGCAAAGCCTCCATGGGGAAGAAAAGAAACAAGAAGGTCCAAGCCCCCCGATTCCAACCCCCTCGCTACAAGTGGGTACCCAAATCGAGACCCGCCACAGTCGAAACCCGAAACTGGTTAGAACTTCCACGAGACGTCACCGTTTCAATCCTGTCCCGACTCGGGGCCGTCGGGATTCTACGGAGCGCACAGTATGTGTGCATGGCTTGGCGCCAGATCTGCAAGGACCCTCTCATGTGGCGCTCCATCGACATGCGCAACGACGGCGATTTGGATGATGTGATGTTCGACTTGGATTTGATGTGCCGCCGCGCAGTGGATCGTAGCGCCGGCAATCTCGTCGATCTCAACGTCGAATACTTCGGCTCAGATTGCCTCCTCAACTTTATCACCGATCGGTATTGAATTTTCGCTTTTGTTAAATTTTTGGTTTTTGAAATGTTTTGGTACTGTGATTTCATTAATTTGCTAAAATTGAATCAATAGATCCCCGAATAGACGTTTACTGAATCGTTTGTGTATTATGTATATTGGAAATTTATGAAATTTGCTCTAATCAAGGTGTTAATTTGATTTTGGTTGTGTGTATTCTGTTTTTGTGGAATGTATAATTGTTCATCTGTAATATTGCCATAGGTGCCGTGGAATCAAACGTCTCCGATTTACATATTGCTACGGTATAACAGATGAGGGGTTGAGTGAAATGGCTTCAAAACTTCCTCTGTTAGAGGAGCTTGAGATTTCTTTGTGTGATAATCTGTCGTCTAAATCTGTGGAAGCGGTTGGGCGCTCATGCCCCCGTTTGAAGTCATTGAAACTGAACAGAGAATGGTTCAGTTTCCCGGATGATAACGATGAAGATGATGATTACTTTGATGAAGGTGATTATTACTATCCTGTGATTGATGATCAGAATGGTAGCTCTGCGATTGCTCCTTCCCGGAAAGATGCCGAAGCACTTGCTATAGCAGGAACGATGCATGGTTTACGCCACCTCCAACTGTTCGGGAATCAACTCACTAGTGACGGCTTGAAGGCAATTCTTGATTCTTGTCCTCATCTGGAGTCACTTGATGTGCGCAATTGTTTCAATCTTAATCTGAAGGGAGATGTGGAAAAAAGATGTGCTGAGCGAGTTAAAAACTTGCGGCTTCCCTTTGATTCAACCAAGGACTACGAATTTTCTGCCACAGCCTATGGAGATGGAACCCCTTTTGGATATTTTGATGAATCTGAGCTCTTTGGCTGTGGGGATTATCTTGATGACGAGGACGACTTCGATGATGATTATGACTATGATGAGGCTAGTCACTTCTCAGATGATAGTGATTGGTACGATGATTTTACTACAATTCGGATTTCTGATATGTTGCACTGAATTGGAGATCATACAGAGGTATTGAATTTGGAGGGTAACAACTTCGTTTGTCCAAGGGATCCTGAATTTCGCCGTGAACTCAATTTTCGGTTTGGTAGCAACATGGACCTTGTTGCCTGTTCTGTGTATGGAAAGAGAGCTCAAAGTTATTTGTATTGTTGTTTTGCTACTAATTTGAAAGCTTTCTTGAGATCTCCTTTTTGTATATATTTCTTTCGTTCCCCTGCATCTCAGTTTTGCATAATTTGGTTCCACATTGTAATTTGGGATTTCAAATTTTACAAGAACGCGTTTGACCTGTGGACTGAACTGAAACGAGTCAAGGATAAGTCCATGCAAGGGGTAGAACCAAGCCCATCCCAAAGATGGACTTTAAGCGCAAGTGATTTTATGGAGAAGCACCTCGTATGTGTTTCTTTTGTGGTAGGTCGCGTTGTCATACTTTGTAATTTATTTACACATCTAACACTCTCGGTGACTGCAAGATTTCCGGCCAAAATTTTCGGTCGGTCCAGTTACAAAAGTTACTCTCCGCAACCTTTTCTACGTACGTATGTATTCGTTTTGGGAGTTCATCAACAAATCAACGTACAAATTCTAAATTGGGGATTGCTAGCAACCTTTTTCACTTGTGTTCCGTCCAAATTCGATTTTCTAGCTACCTCGTATGAATTGGAGACCGTCTAGCAGCAGAAATAACCCGAAGCATATTTGAAAATCCCCTTACATTGTTTGGGTGATGTGTGAAAGTCATAAAGATATAGTTACTAGGTTTCTCTGTAAAGTTGGCTTGAACTGAAACATGTAAAGGAAGAGTCCATGGCCTGATGTAGGGCGAAGAACCAGTCACCATCAAGTTTGTAGCTCAAGGAGTTGTCACGGTTCATGAATCTTCTTTTAACTACCTACTCAAGTGCACTTCATGTCTACAGAGATTTTTCAAATTGCCTGGAATACGGCTTGGTACACCAAGTGTAATAATAAAAGTAGATGAAAACTTGAAAAATAAAATCTCTAACTAATTATATTATGATACAAGGCACCTTCTTAACTTTTTAAGTCAAGATAAGTTGTTCTGATCGTTCAACTTTGTATTTTGAGAACTTTCATAAAAAGGGATTGGGCTATGTTTATTTAATAAAAATCATGCTATAACTTTATGTAATTAAAAAGACTTAAATTTTAATGAAAAACCCTTAAATTTTAATAAAAAAGATAAAAGAAATTAAATTTTAATGAAAAAGACATAATTTCAATATTAAAAAGAAATTAAAAAAAAAAAATCTGACGCACGGATCCAGGCGTCCCCACACAAACTGTATGAAACTTTTTACACTATTTATGAAACTTACTACACTGCGACACTGTTTATGAAATTTAACAGTGCTACACTGTTTATGAAACTTAACGATACTACATTGTTTATGAAACTTTACAGTACTACATTCTTCTCTCTCCTCTTCTTGAATTTTCTTGGCACATTCTCATTTCACTGTTTATGAAACTTACTACACTGCGACACTGTTTATGAAATTTAACAGTGCTACACTGTTTATGAAACTTAACGATACTACACTATTTATGAAACTTTACAGTACTACATTCTTCTCTCTCCTCTTCTTGAATTTTCTTGGCACATTCTCACCTTCCAAACACATTTTCTTCTTCTAATTTTCTTGGATACTCATCAAATTTTCTCTGTATCTCTTCAATTTCTTAACTTTCTACACCAATTACTTAATTTTCTTCTTTTGTTCGCCCATCTGCGGCTTCCTCTTCTCCTCCACCTACAATCTTAACTTTCTACACCACATGTTATTATGTAAGTGGTGGGAAATTTTATTTTTTAACACAAGAATCTCACCACCTGTATAGAGACGTGGTGTATCACTCCGGGTTTCAGGCACATAGAAAAACCTCTCGTCATCTTGTCTGCTATTGGGAAACAATACCACAAAAATAAAGCTGGGAAAATGTAATTCAATTTGAAGTCTTTCTCTTATTCTAAGCAAAAAAATAAAAATAAAATAAAAATGGCTTAATTTTAGCTGACAATGGGGAGAAAACAGAGTGGAAATGGGGGGTGGGGTGGGATGTATGCCCTCCAATGCATGTGGTGTTTTTTATGTTTTTATTTTGTCCCTTGTCATTAAATAAAGTTAGTGGATGATTTTTATTTTTTTTTTATTAAAATGAAAAGATTTAAAGCCCATTTCATTAGTTTTTTCCCTTATATCATTCAAAGACAACTTCTTTGAACCCCTCCTCTTCAATAATGTCTCGCTAGAACTAGGGAAGGAACCATCCAGGAAGCATGATGGCCTAATTATGTTTTGCAGAATTAAATTCAGAAACTAATTGGCAAATGAGAAGTAGATACTTCACTTTACAACTAATTAGCAATATATGGAGTAGCTAATTCGTTATGAACTCATGCAAGGTCTGTTTACACTCCAATGTGAGACTACTATGTACTCTCAACACTTTCCCTTAAATGTGACCTCATTTAAGTCTAACACGAGGACAATACATGTTTTGATACCATAAAGAAAGTTGAAGCTCTATCCTAAAACTAATTGACAATTAATATGAGAATAACCCAAGCCCTTATAATCTCAGAAATAACTCACACAATTGGATTCATATCAAGTTTCCCTTTATCACTTCGCTACGAAAAACTGTATGTGAAAAGCCAAAAATGATATAAAAAACTAAGCACTCGGAACACTTTAGGCATTATTTTAGGTCATCCAAGCGGTTGTTCACTCGCTTAAGCGTCAATACTTATTCTTCACGCCACTTTTAGTGAGCCAAAACACAAATTTGTCTTTTGGAGCGCTGCGACATCCCACCCATGTACTTTGGCCCTTCATTTGAAGTATTTATATTTTGGCCTTCTGTTACACCAACTACTTTTTTATACAAGCACAATTAGTGTTGTCTACATTATAAGCACAAAGCAAAAATTTCAAAAGACAACCCCGCACGATAAGTTGAAACAAACAAAGTATTTATGGTTCTGAACTGAAAAATAAAATATAACACACACACACACACACATATATATGTTAAGCAAGGAATCTTAGATTAATTAGTCAACATCGTGTATTGATATTTACTTTCCTGTTTAGTTGTTAATTAGCCTTATTTGTAGGCAATAGAATAGGATCGTATAGTGGTAGTCTTTGAATAAAGATGTAATTCTTGTTTGATGAATATACACGGAAATTCATTCCTAAGTCTATGCTCCTTATGATGGTACCAGAGTGAACGATATCTGGGAAAATAAAAAGCAAAGAAACAAACACAAACCCTAGCAAACATAGCCATGGGCGACACACCAGACAAGTCAACCTCTTTAGGCATGACTTCGCATCAAAAGTGGGAAAATCCCAATCACCCACTTACCTCCACCACTTGGATCAACCTGGTGCAATACTTGTGCCACAACCTTTCATGGAAGATAACTACGGTACATGGGCTCAATCCATGACCATGGCCTTGACGGTCAAAAACAAATTAAGGCTTGTTGATGGAGCGATCAAGAAGCCAAGTGAAGAACACTTTGAAGAGTTACAACAATGGAATCGATGCAACAACCTGGTGAAAACGTGGTTGCTCGGTTCCATGTCAAAGGAAATCTCTGGGAGCGTCATACACTGCAAGGATGCACGGCAGATGTGGCTTGACCTACAAGAAAGGTTTTCTCATGTGAACATTGTCCAATTGTTTCACATAGAAAACAAGATTCACGACTGCATACAAGGGAATATGACGGTGAGTTCGTATTTCACCAAACTGAAAAGTCTTTGGGATGGATGAGATGTGCTTTGTTCTATCCCGACTTGTGGCTGTGACATGAAGAAGGAGATCACCTTCTACATTGAAACCCAGAAGACGATGAAGTTTCTCATGGGTTTGAACGAATCTTACTCTACCGTTCGCAGCAATACTCTCCTTCTTGAGCCTCTGCCCACCGTAAACAAGGCTTATTCACTTGTTCTTCACCATGAGAGGCAAGTCGAAGTCTCAAGTGGAAAGAGCACTGCCCAACCAGAAGTTGCTGTGTTTGCTGTGAAGGGTGCAGGTCGAGAGACGAAATCTGAAGAAGGTGGTCTACGATGTGGAAAGTGTAACAAGACTAACCATATCACAAAGATCTTCCGTGCCTATCTCAAATGCACTTTCTGCGGGTGGAAAGGCCATTCATATGAGTATTGCCGCAAAAGAAAAGCAGTTGCAGAAATCGAACCAAGTCATTATCTCAAGAAAATTGCAAACAAATCCTCCAAATGTTGAATAAGAACAAATCATCCTTTGTCAATCACATTGGTAATCACGAAGACCTTTCAGGTAAAGCTTTTTCATTGATACATCATGGCAAGAAAAATGTTTGGATCTTGGATAATGGTGCTATAGATCACATAGTTTTAGGGGTGGAAAAAATTCCCAAAAATCCCGAACCAAACCGAAAAAATCCCAATCCCAAACCAAAAATTTCCCAAACTGAAATTCCCAAAATTTTCGGGATGCTATCCCGAACCGATCCCAAAATTTCAGTATGGGATTCGGGATTGGCTTCTCAATATTTCGGGAATCCCATACTGAACCGAAAATATATAATGTTAATTATTATATATATTTATACATATATATATATATTATTCTTTTATAATTGATGCTAGTAGTTTCTAATTCATGCTCTGCAACCTGGAATGCCCTACACCTTGCATATTTTTCATGTTCTGTTTGATATTCATGTAGATTTTATTATTACTGCTGCCATGGCTAATGATTTCAAAAGACTTGATTCTTTTGTCTCTCAACAGATTGCAAAAAGGGTTTAATTAATTTGAATTTTGACTATGATAAAAACAGTCAAACATGCCAGTGTTCAATTAAATGGTAGTGTGAATGAAATGAAATTCCTAGTTCATGAATGTGTTCTTGAATTATATATTTGAAGAACAATTCATAATTTCATATTTCAATTTGGGATTCTCGATTTGTCCCAAAATCCCGAAAATATTTCGGGATTCCCGAAAATTTGGTTTGAGATTGGTCTTCAAATTCCCGTCCCAAAAAATTTTGGTTTGGGATTCGGGATACTAGTTTCGGTATGGTATCCCATACCGAACCACCCCTACATAGTTTGCAGCCCCGACTTCCTTACGTCCTCAAGACTTGTTAAAAATCACATCATTGAGTTACCTAATGGATCCCTTGCCACGGTCACTCATGTTGGCCAAGTTATTTTTCTCCTAACTTCATACTTGACAACATCCTTTGTGTTCTACTTTTTAAGTTGAATTTAATCTTTATTAGCAAATTAACCTATGATTCCCTCTCCATTACGATTTTCTTAAACCATTTTTGTGTCATACATGACCTACGCTCGGGGAAGATGATTGGGATGGAAATTGAACAGGAGGGACTCTACTACCTCGATCCTCCAAAGAAAGGAACATGCAATGCAGTCCAAACCATTCCTTCCAGCCTTTGGCATCAACGCCTAGGACACCCATCCCATAAAGTCACCATGTTATTTCCTTTTATCTCCAATAAAACTTGTGACACAAGTCAATGTTTAATTTTCCCTTTGGCTAAACAAACAAGGTTGCCTTTTTCTTTGAGTTCTATGTCTACCAGATCATGTTTTGAATTGATACATGTTGACATTTGGGGTGGTTACCAAGTGTCTTCTCTTTCCGGTGCCAAGTACTTCCTTACCATTGTTGATGATCATACTAGGTGCACATAGATCTATTTGATGAAACACAAGTCTGACACCAAGGGGCTTCTCACCCAATTCATTCATATGGTCAAAACACAATTCACCACTAAAGTCAAAATGGTTCGTAGTGATAATGGTCCCGAGTTTAACCTTGACATGTTTTATGCCTCACAAGGCATCATCCATCAAACTAGTTGCGTCAACACACCACAACAAAATGGTGTCGCTGAACGCAAGCATAGTTATTTGCTCAATGTTGCTCGAGCATTGCTCTTCCAAGCTCATTTACCTAAACAATTTTGGGGGGAAGCCATCTTTGCTTCGGCATACCTTATTAATTGCACACCAAAGCCCATCCTTCGCGGGCAAACACCATATGAAAAGTTGTTTCACAAACCACCCCAATACTCACACTTACGGGTCTTTGGTTGTCTTTGTTTTGCATCCACTCATGCACAAAAACCTTCCAAGTTTGATCCCTGTGCGCGTCGTTCTATTTTCCTCGGGTATCCTTATGGTAAAAAAGGTTATAAATTATTTGATCTTCATCTTCAAAAAGTGTTTGTCTCCAGGGATGTCATTTTCTTCGAAGACCAATTCCTTTATCAACACTTAGACAATTCCGCTGCCTCTACCACTCCACCTCACCCTCCTGCCTCCTTGCTCAACTTTGACCTGGATCCTTCCCTTGGACCATCTTAACCTCTATTTTCCTCCAATGATCCCCTTTCACCTTCAGATGCTTTCCCTACCTCATCTCTCATACCTTAGTTGATCCCACCACCCCAACTCATATGTCTTTACCTCTAGATCCCATGGAATCCTCGCCTACACCTACCCCACCCCCACCCCGCCGTGGTACCTAACCCATAAAACCCTCATCCTTTTTGTAGGACTTTCATGTTGAGGCATCTCTCCTGTCAAGGACTGTTCCCGCATCTTCAACGAACGTGGTTCAGTCAGGTACCTCTCATCCCCTATCTACTCACTTATCCTATCATCATCTCTCACCCACATATAAAGCTTATACTGCTAATCTCACCCTCTTTAAGGAACCTACTAGCTTTTCCCAGGCTGTCCAAGATCTAAATTGGCGCGCTGCCATGCAACATGAGCTTGTTGCCCTCTATGCAAATAACACATGGATGATCATGCTTCTCCCTCCTCATAAACGCCCCATTGGCTGCAAGTGGGTTTATAAGGTGAAGCTTAAACCCGATGGGACGATCGACAGGTACAAGGCACGTCTTGTTGCAAAGGGGTACAGTCAAATCGAGGAGATTGATTACTGATAAGCTTATATTTATATATTTTTTTATATCAAATTCACTTGTCTTTTCTTAGTTAGTTCCTTATATTTTTGAGCTATTTACTTTGTTTTTGTGTTTTGTAGGATTTGTCAAGAAAAGAAAAGAAAAATAGCACAAGTGGAATTTTAAGTAACAAATTCGTCAAAACTGCCTGTGCAGGTCAGCTGACTTTGGAAGCAAGTTTCGGACAGCTCAGAATGAATTAGAGAATGAACCTTATATGGTTGGAAAGATATGGATGTCTATTTTCTGGAGCATTTCACGAATTGTTAATATCATTTTTCTAGAAGAAGTTATGACCGTTTTACCACGGAAAGGTTCCCAAGAGGCTGAGCAGTTTGTAACTGACAAGAAAGCATTGAAAGTAATAAATCCAATAAATCTAGCAGCCAAAACTGATGCAATCAAGAACAAACCAGCTGACACCTATTCAAATATCAGAGGAAATGGAATTAAAGATGAGGATTAAGAGGGAGTTATTGGCATAAAGGCTACCCAAGGAGTTACAATTGTTCCACCATTTCCTCTCACTTATTGTCATCACTAAATGGCTATTAGTGGGTGAGTTAAGGAGAAGAAAATGATGCAGCAAGAATTGGTTTAAAAGCAGCGTCGGGGAAGGAAGGAAATGGGGGAGCCTTAGTTGATTTCTTTCGGTTCTATTTTCTCAAACTCATGTCTATCTTTTGTTTTAACTTAAGGATTGTGTAACTAAATTTTTAGTAGTTAGGGGCTGTTTGAAGCCCCGAATATGATAGCAAGTTTGTTATGACATTTCATTTGAATTACTTTTATAATGGATGAAAATTGGTTCACTACTTGTCTCATTGATGAATTCTTTATGTGTTTTCTACGGATGCATACTTAGTAAGCATATCTAGGATTCTAGTTCTATGAATATGTGTGTGCCTGCCCTTGTCGAATGAAGACCTACATATGTTCTAGAGTAGTACTTGTTAATTGCGATTAACATGTGAACAAATTTCTAGGATAAGTAAGACAACGCCAGTACTTACGATGCCTTGTGATGATTCAAACTCTTTTCGTTCTTAATGATTTCTACTTGTTAAATCTATGAACACGCCATTCTAGATTGCATGTTAGGGACTAAGTTAAGTTGAAAACGTCATTCTCTTAACATACTACATAAGAAAGAGTAATAGGTTGAGTTTTAACATTGAGCCAACTTGAGCATCTTCATCTGGAAATAGAAGGAATTTGAATGAAACATAACATGTTTGCATGATTATTTGGTGGTGGATAGCAATTCCCCTAACTCGTTTTTTTTAATTTGTGAACTACTTAAAATCTGTTTCTGTTCTGTTTTTGTTCTATTTAATTTAAATAGTTGTAGCTCTATGTGTCTAGTATCTGCATATAAAATTTCGAAGACTTTAGATAAGTGTAAGGTGGTCTAATAATTATTTTTCGGTGGCTGGTCAGTAGGGACAACAGCCCAGTTTTTGTGACATTTTAAGTAGTTAGATAAAACAATCTTCAGCGGGAAAGTCCCTTATTTTCATATGCTACAATTGACAAATCTTAGTGTTAATAAGGAAAATCAATAGGACATTTGTGTGCTACTTTGTGGTGTGCTTTTAATCCTATCAATTACCGTGACACTTTTGCTCTCATGGCTAAGTTGACCATAGTCCGTGTCCTCCTCAGTGTTGCAGCCTTGCAAGGCTGGCACCATCATCAACTACATGAACAATGCTTTTTTAAATGGTGACTTGGAAGAGGACGTTTACACGACTTTGCCTCCTAGTTTTGGACGAAATGAGGAGGCTCGAGTGTGCAAGTTGCATAAATCTCTTTACGGTTTAAAGCAAGCTTCACGGCAATGGTTCATCAAATTATCCAATGCTCTCCATGTTGCTGGGTTTCAACAATCTTTGTCCGATTACTCATTGTTCATCCGAAGTCGTCAAGGTACATTCACTGCTTTATTGGTCTATGTTGACGACGTAATATTGACAGAGAACGATTTACATGAGATTGAAAAGACTAAACAATTTCTCTCTCACCATTTTAAACTGAAAGACTTGGGGGTGCTCAAGTATTTCTTGGGGATAGAATTGCACGATCAAAGCATGGCATCACTCTATGTCAATGCAAATATGCAATGGAGATATTGGATGATGTTGGTTTTCTAGGCGTGAAACCTTCTTGGTTTCCCTTAGACCAAAATTGGGCACTCACGCAAATGGAAGGACAACTATTGGATGATCCCTCCTCGTATAGAAGACTTGTGGGTAGATTGATATATTTGACAATCACAAGACCAGACTTGGCCTATGCCGTGCATGTGTTGAGTCAGTTCATGGAGAAGCCTCGGTAACCACATCTTGATGCTGCACACAAAGTACTTAAATACATTAAACAGGCACCTGGGCAAGGTATTTTCTTTCCTTCCACATGATCATTACAGTTACGAGCATTTTGTGATGCTGATTGGACAAGATGCAGATATACTAGACGATCGATAATGGGTTATTGTGTTTTACTTGTCCAAGCACCAATTTCCTAGAAAACTAAGATCCAAACCACTGTATCTTGCTCTAGCGCAGAAGCCGAATACCGTTCTATGACCACTACGTGTTGCGAGATTACATGGCTGAGAAATATCTTAAAGGATTTGGAAGTAAATCATCAACAACCGGTTTCATTGTTTTGCGACAATCAAGCCGCCATACACATTGCTTCGAATCCTATTTTTCATGAACGAACAAAGCACATAGAGATTGATTGTCTCCTAGTGCGAGAGAAGATTCAAAAAGGAATGATACGTACGACCTATATGCAGATGGGTGATCAACTAGCTGACATATTCACCAAACCATTGAGTTCGACACAGTTTGAAACATTGCTCAGCAAGTTGGGTGTCATTAACATACATTCCAACTTGAGGGGGAGTGTTAAGCAAGGAATCTTAGATTAATTAGTCAATATCGTGTATTGATATTTACTTTCCTGTTTAGTTGTTAATTAGCCTTATTTGTAGGCAATAGAATAGGATAGTATCGTGGTAGTCTTTGTATAAAGATGTAATTCTTGTTTGATGAATATACACGGAAATTCATTCCTCAGTCTATGCTTCTTTTATATATATATATATATATATATATATCACAAACAAACATATAGGAACTTACTAATTAAGTTCGTACATTATTGGCAATTAATTCGATGATTGCTTGAGACTTTGGACCTCTAAATCTTAGTTCTCTCTTCATCTAGATTCCAGAGGTTCTCTCTAAAAGAAAAGTTGCCACTCATGTGTAACCCTTCATCAGCCGAATTCACGCCTACCGTTGTCGATTGTGCAATATCTTCAATCCAAAAGTTTGTGAAGAGGTCTTCCTCTAACCCTAAACAACAAAATGGTCTTTCATCAACATTGTCTGTATCCTGTAACATGGTCTTCCATGAATCAGTTGCATTTTCTGTAATAGCCTGCTACAGTTCTCTTCAGTTTGAAAAATTGCAACTCTAGCCCTCCGTGGTTGAGGTCTTATGACGATGGTGGCTTTTGTTATTTCTTTGGATTTATCCTTCATATATTCCAACTCCTTTCGTTGCTTGCTATTCCAATAATTTTTTACCTTGCCTGCTGTTCTTCCTGGGAGTCTTCAAGCAAATATTGACCACCTTTACATGCACAAAGAAAATGATACTAAAAAACTAAGCACTCGGAACACTTTTGGCATTGTTTTAGGTCATCCAAGCGGTTGTTCACTCACCTAAGCGTCTATACTTATTCTTCACGCCACTTTTGGTGAGCCAAAACACAAATCTGTCTTTTGGAGCCCTGCGACGTCCCACCCAAATGCTCTGGCCCTTCATTTAAAGTATATATATTTTGGCATTCTGTTACACCTAGGGCTAGTTCGATATTGGATTCCGAACCGAAATTTGTATCCCGAATCTCAAACCGAAATTTTTTGGGACGGAAATTTGAAGACCAATCTCAAACTAAATTTTTGTCAATCCTGAAATATTTCGGGACAAATCGGGATTAAATTTCATAAACCCTAACCTAATGGTAAACATAAATATAGAAATTAAATTATGGCTGGAATCATGAACATCCAATCCAAAACATGAACAAATTTCACAAACCCTAATCTAGAATTCAAACCCTAAATTAAATTTCAAATCCTAAATTAATTCCAAAATTTCATGATCTCGGGGAGAATCGGTGCACAGTGCACTGGATGAAAAGGACTCTCAAACTTTGAGTGTCTGATAAAGAGAATCGCGTGACAGAGAATCGTGAGAGAGAGAGAGAGAGAGAGAGGGAGAGAGAGCGGTGGCTCTGTGTGGTGAAGGAAGGCTCCATAGTCAGAGATGGTAGTAATAGTATGGTGCGGTGGTGGGCCGGTGACTGGCTAGAATTGAGCTTCAAATTCGAGACAGAGAGGAGAGGGCTCGATGGCTAAGGGAGGGAGGTTGGTTTCAATTGAAATGAAAGCTATGAACGAACGATGGAAAGAGAAGGCTGGAGAACCTTAACAATGAATGGACGACACAAATCAATTTGAAACAAGCCAATGGTTGAAATTAACTCTAACTATAATTAAAATAATAATATATATAATATGTATAAATATATATAATAATTAATAATATATATTTTCGGTTCGGTATGAGATTCCCAAAATATTGAGAAGACAATCCCAAATCTCATACCGAAATTTCGGGATCGGTTCGGAATAGCATCCTGAAAATTTCGGGAATTTCATTTTTGGTTTAGGATCGGGATTTTTTCAGTTCGGTTCGGGATTTTCAGGATTTTTTCCACCCCTAGTTACATCAACTACTTTTTTATATAACCACAATTAGTGTAGCATACATTATAAGTACAAAGCAGAAATTTTGTAAGACAACCCCGCATGATAAGTTGAAACAAACAAAATATTTATGGTTCTGAACTGAAAAATGAAATATATATGTGCATATATCTATATATCACAAACAAACATATAGGAACTTACTAATTAAGTACGTACATTGTCTGCAAAGTACAACTAATTCGATGATTGCTTGAGACTTTGGACCTCTAAATCTTAGTTCTCTCTTCTTCTAGATTCCAAAGGTTCTCTCTAAAAGAAAAGTTGCCACTCATATGTAACCCTTCATCAGCAGAATTCATGCCTACCGTTGTCGATTGTGCAATATCTTCAACCCAAAAGTTTGTGAAGAGGTCTTCCTCTAACCCTAAACTAGAAAATGGTGTTCCATCAACATTGTCTGTATAATGCAACATGGTCTTCCATGAATCAATAGCACTTTCTGTAGGTGGTGATGATGTCCGTAATAACATGCTACAGTTCTCTTCAGATTGGAAAATTGCAACGCTAGCCCTCCGTGGTTGAGGTCTTATGACGAATGTGGCTTTTGTTCTTTTTTTGGATTTATCCTTCATATATTCCAACTCCTTTCGTTGCTTGCTATTCCAATAATTTTTTACCTTGCCTGATGTTCTTCCTGGGAGTCTTCCAGCAATTATTGACCACCTTACATGCACAAACAAAATGAATAAATAATATGTTAAAACTACAAGGGCATTTGTTCAAAACTACAAGGGCTTTGTAACTCAAGAATAGTAAAATTGTAAGGAGTTGTCATCACGGTTTCAGAATTCTTCTCACTCGATCGATCAAATGCGCCTTGTGTCTTCAACGGGCCATCTCATTGATTGAATCCACAATGAAATTTTGGAGTGCCAATGCCTTTTTATTTATAATTTTGATCAATGTGTTTTTTCTTTATCTATTTCTCATGATTTGTATGGCTTGAGGAACGGGATAATTTTTAGTCAAGATAAGTTGTTCTTATATCGTTTAATAGAAGTATCGTATCTTTTGTATAAAAATAAAGGGTAAGTTAAGGAGACCAAATTTTTTAAACCAAATTATGTGGTTGTAAATGATTGGATTATTAGTAAGTGGTGCTTGTTTTTTATTGGTGACACATAATTTGATTTAGAAATTAGTTTAAAAATTTGGTCTCCCTATCATTATCCTAATATATTGCTGGGCTAGTTTTGAAGAATGGATTGAACAAAGATAACTCAATTTGATATATGGTGGGATTGGCGCAAATTATAATTGAATCATGTGATTCTAACGAATAAGAATTTTACTAGGAAGAATTAGTATCAATCCTCTATTTACTAATATTCATTGACTGAGACCTTATTGCTTTTCAGATTTTGATCGAAGAACCTATCCTTAATATATTAATAAGTCATTTTCATAATTTTAAAAATAAAAATTAGTAGTTGATTTTGGGTTTTAATACTCACACTTTTATTAAACTCCTAATTAATTTTGAATTAAAAAATATTACTAAAATAAAATAAAATTAGTTTGTACTTATTAATTTTTTATAAAAGTTTTAAATTTTTTAATCTTAAATATACTCATTCATATAATATTTCAATTTTTTTTAATCTTAAAATATACTCATGTACGCATTCTTAAATATATCAATTTGTTATATGTAAAATGATACTTTTTTTTTAATATAAAATGTACCCCTTTAATATACAAAATGACACACCCATACCCAAAATGTCCACTAGGAACCCGAATCGAGGCATGTTGGCCGACATCTGGAAGGTGACGAAACTAGCATGCCTCGATTCGGGGTCCTAGTGGACATTCTAGGTCGGGATGTGTCAGTTTGGTATCAGAGCCAATCCCTGACCGAGTATGCCGACGAGGACGTCGGGCCCCTAAGGGGGTGGATTGTAACATCCCACATCGCCCAGGGGAGTGGATCCTGTAAGCCTTATATATATATATATATATATATATATATATATATATATATATATATATTCCCATCTCTACCTAGCATGAGGCCTTTTGTGAGCTCACTGGCTTCGGGTTCCATCGAAACTCTGAAGTTAAGCGAGTTCGCGCGAAAGCAGTCTCAGGATGGGTGACCCACTGGGAAGCTCTCGTGTGAGTTCCCGAAAACAAAACCTTGAGGGCGTGGTCGGGGCCCAAATCAGACAATATCGTGTTACGGTGGAGTCGAGCCCAGGATGTGGTGGAGGCCCGGGTCGGGATATGACACAAAATTCATTCAATTTTTTTCTAATCCATTTTTAAACTTATATGGGTACATTCTTATATGTAACTTTTCAATTTTTTAATCTTTTTCTTTTTCTTTTGAACAAATCAATTTTTTAATCTTAGATGTACCCATTCTTAAATATAACAATTTTTTATATGTAAAATGTACCCAATATTTTAATACAAAATCCATTCAATTTTTTTCTAATCTATTTTTTAAACTTATTTGGGTTTGGGCATGTACTTTCTTTTTCGTTGATTTGATAATGTATTCATATCAAGTTCAATCTAAAAATTTTACTAATTTTATTAAGCCTAGTATCTATTATTTTCATTTTGAAGAATGTACCCATGTTTATATATGTAGGCCTTTCAAGAGAAGACATACCTCATTTTTGAAAAAAAATGGGGATTAGTTGTGGGACCTACTCCACATCGAACTTCAATGATCTGAACCATCTATTTGGTAAGTCTTGATTCATAGATCATCCTTAATTGGCAAAGTTCTATTATAGACTACTTGGTCAATGGCACATTCCCTACGGAAAGGTTGGAGTCTAGAAAGCTCCAAATAAAGGCAGCACGCTACTACATGTGGAATGGCATTTTCGTCCAAAGATCCTACATTGGACCACATCTCCGCTGCCTAGCGCCTCTTGACGACCTAAAGGTTCTAAGCTCAATCCACGAAGGGGCTCAATCTATGAAGGGGTTTGCGGAAATCACTCCGGAGGCTAATCCTTAGCACAAAAGGTTCCAAACGCAGGCACCAAGACACTAAGGAGTTAGTACAAAAGTACGACCGTTGCCAATGCTACAAGCCGGTACCAGCACTGCCTGTCAGCAAATCACACCCGTAGACAAGTCATTGGCCGTTCATGCAGTGGGCAATCAACTTGGTAGGGCTAATGCCGCCCGCTACTGGGGGCAAAGGCATGATAGTCGTGACAACCAATTACTTCACTAAATGGGTAGAAGCAAAACCCATGACTACTACGACACAGACGGACATAAAGCGTTTCATATGAAGAAACATCATTTTCCAATTTGGCATCCCTCAATCTATCGTCACAAACAACGGCCAACAATTTGTGGGCAAAGATTTGGCGAAGTTCTTCCAAAAGTATGGCATCAAGTAGCACATGTCACACCCAGATATCCTTAAGGCAATGGGCAGGCCGAAGCATCCCATAAGACGATCATTGACTGCCTTAAGGAGTCATTCTCTGACAAGAAGGGAAAATGGCCAGATGAACTCCCCGGATATCTAAGGGCGTATCACACCACCAAACGACGAGCCATCGGTGAGACTCATTTCTCTTTGACATTTGGTTCAGAAGCGATCATTCATCCTAATGTCATCGTGCCAAGAATCAGCACTTAATTGCCAAGCATCAAGCAGAACAGTAAGGAGATGACCACAAACTTAGATCTGGCATAGGAGAAACGCGAGCGAACCATCACAGCTTACCAATATCAACTCTTCTCCAGCTACAACAAAAGGGCCAAGATCTGGCAGTTCCAATCCGGAGATCTAGTCCCAAGGAAAACCTTCATCACTGCCAGCAGCAAGGGCTCCAAAAAGATGAATCCTATATGGGAAAGTCCGTACAAGATCAATAGAGTATGCGGTAAAAGAAATTACACCTTTGCCACCATAAACGACAAAGAGATCGCAAAGCAGTAGAACGGATACAATATGAGGAAGTACCATGTGTAACCTCCCGCTACATCAAAGCCCAAAGACTCAAGCAGCTCAACAGGCACCACTTCACAAACTAAGGATTATCCAGTTGTTATACAGTTCCTACCTTACAGATAAGTTCTCGTTCATTTCACTCGTTTTTCAATAAAGAATTCAGAAGTAATATGCAACTTGGCTCGGCTGCATGCTAACGACAACTGATCACTCTTGCACTTCAAAAGAATATCGCGCCCTTCTTAGGAACTTATCGCAGGAATTGCGTTCCCTGAGGGACCAACCATGCTCTCCAGTGCTAGAGGGTAAACCAATTCCCCGACACCCACATGGGTCTGCTCTCCAATGCAAGAAGACAAACTAATTGCTCTCCAGTGCGAAAGGATAAACCAATTCCCCGACACCCACATGGGTCTGCTCTCCAATGCGGGAAGATAAATTTACACTCTGAATATCCAGATGTGGATAAGTCGAGCTATTTTGGTATAACTAGGTGCACGATGGCTTACGCCGGGAGTCCTAGAAATCACCACAATGGCCTTTTTTAAGGCTTAGTTAGCTAAAGGATTTTGGGTCTCTTGGCCTAATCCGCGGAGAACCGGGCCCCAGAAACAGATGGGGCACATTACGTAGTATGCCCTACAGACGACTACCCTGGAACCTGCTACTGAGTGCACTAAGGTAGCCTACAGTTTCCAGAAGACTGCTTACAGCTTGCCCTTCGAGCAGTAAAGCCACGCTAGACATATACAACCACACATTCTTGTGAAAGGTTAAACAAGCTAACGTGCATATACGAAGCTTTATTCACTGTCAACATGCTACGTAGTCGATAAGTTTCACCTCTGCCAAGCGTGGAACGACCTACACCAAGTCCTAAAGTTTGTGACACCTGCTACGCAACCTACAAAATTGGAGAAATCCAAGGTTAATAGCCTAGTGGTCACGTGGACTTGTCTGCTTCTATAAGTACGGCGTGCCGATCTTATGGCTAACAAATTTGCAAAGTTCTACACCAACATCTACTACTGCATCGGCTACACGGGCCTGTCTGCTTATAGAAAAGTAGCACGCCTACCACTGGTCTATAAAGTTTAAAGGTTAGGGCATGAACAAAAGAAGCGAAGATAGAGAAAAGCGAAGGAAGCAAGTTTATTAAATTTTCTAGCAAAATTAATAAACAACTAACAAAGACCGAAGAAGTTCAAGCAAAGCAAAAAGCAATGAGGGAAACAAAGAAAATCCTAAAGACTACATAGAATACTACTATTTAGCAGCTTAGGCACTCCACGACTACTTAGTCACCACACCTTCAGCAGTAGCGACATTCTCAACAGCGGCGCCATTCGGCACTTCACACCTGGCTACTCCAACCTGGGCACCAACATCTCCGACTACTTCATCAATGAAGGCCTCAAAAGTAGAGGCAAGTAAGTCTTCCAGAGAAATAGAGAACGTTTCGAAGTCTTTCCCAGCAAACTCAAAGTCAAACGGCCTACCAAAAAGATGATTTACATAACCCAGCTTGTAGAAATCGTCCTGACTTTGAACAAACGGAGCCTCGAGCCCAACCTTATCATATTTCAGCTACTCGATCTCCTCGAGCAGACCAACACGGACGTGATGTAGCTCATCCACTTTATTCTTCAAACTTTCGTTGATCTTCAGTGCACCTTAGAGTTCCAACACTTGGGGTTCAAGCCTATCAATGACCTTCTTGAAGTGGATCACTTAGTTATAAGTAGCAATCAACTCTTCATCCTTTGCATAAGCAGCGGAATGAAGCTAAGAAACGGCACACTCAAGATCTTGAATTTGAGGTATGTGACATCCGCTCTCATTCTCTACACTTTCATATGTAACTTGGATCGTGTCAAGCCTAGTCTTCAAGTCAATGATCTCTTGGCGAGCGGTCTCAAGTTACAGAGAAATGAAGGCAGAAATATTAGACCCCTTCAGAGTGACGAGCTCAGATTCTAACCTATTGATCTTTTTGGCTGAAGAATAAGCTTCAACTGCCATGACCCTTGCCACCTCATTGGCAGCCTTAGTATCATTTTGGTCAATGAGCATAAACTTGGTTGCCAGAATAGTCGTCTTCTGCATCATGGCAAGTAAGGCAGTTTTCCTATACTCAGTTGTATGCTTTGCAAAGAAACTTGGGCAAACAACCCATTTAACGTCATCGAAAAACTTGGCACAAACGTCTATGTCTTCAAATAGATTTGGTTTCAAAAGTGCACAAATCTCAGCAACCTCCCCAGAAGTAGGCTTAGTGGATTTCTCACAGCTACCAACGCAAGCAGTTTCATCCTTTCCAGCAGGTGAATCAGTCTCAGCAGTAGAAGGAGTGGGCCTTGGCACCATTTTAGCAGTAAAGTCCACCTTATTGCTCTTCATAATAGCAAGCCTCTCCAAAGGTAAACCAGACTTAACTCCTAATGGACATCTTGGTACAGACTTTGGCACTGGGGGCATGACAAGTCCTATACGCTGAGCAATCCTATCAGCAGTTATACTAGCCATTCTCGACATGGCAGGTGCCATAGGCTCAAATCTAGCAGCCTCATTTTTCTTCACATTGGAAGAAGTCATGTCAATCACAGACTTCTCGGTAGCATGCGAACCCTCACGAGCAGCAGAGAAAGTCTTCAGTTTTTTCTCAGTCGACATCTTTTGAGCAGGCGGGGAAGATCTCTTCTTTCCACCTTCATTCATAGTAGGCTCAACGACAGTGATCAGACGAACTAATGCATCCGCCTTGATCCTCTTTTCATTCTCTTTCGGAAGCAGCCCACCTTTCTCTCAGCGAAGAGAACTAAGCAGCCAACGACATTCATGGTACTCAGTAGGGGAGCTTAACCCATATTGGTTTTTCCCTCATTTTTTTTTCTCTCAGACCAGCAGGCAGGAGGCATACATGCCCAACATTCTAGCAACACATAAGGCCTGTGACCTCCTCATCTCTCTCAATCGTAAACGTGGCCCCCGTCAGGTCTAAGAGCCCAAAGGACATGAGCCATGTAGCTCGCCTAGCACTACGCCCCAGAGCCTCAATCTGCGGCCCAACCGCGCAAGCTGCCCTTGGCTCTAGCTAAGCCGAGCAACCCAAGTAGTGGTCCCTGCCATAACACCTCATCAGCCTATGCCGAGCTAACTTCCAGTCGACGTACCGCACCATCCCGACAGCTGCCATGCGACAACATTATCCAAGAAGAAGACAAGGAAAATTAAATTTTTCTTACCTCGATGCAGCGCGAAAAAGACGAAGAAAGCAACGAAAGATGGTCCTTTGTACGGGCAAGATGTAGAAGATTGCAAGAGAAGGGGGAACAAATATCTTCTAAGCTTTCTCTCTCTTGTAGGGTAGAATAAATCACTCTCCAAAGTTGATTTAATAACCCACTTAAGGTGGATTTAAAGAGGGAATTAACATCAAAATAGGAAACAATCTTACATTTCCTAAAGCAAGAAGATCTTTACACCTACTGCCATTTCCTACAAGCAGCCTAACAAGTGTGGGGGCATTTGTGGAACCAAAAATAATCAAGAGGCAACACGTGGATTTTTAGGTAATAAAATGACAAAATTATCCTCGAGGCACATCGGAACTTTTATGCGCGAGCAGTGGACAATCATCCCTCAATCAAGTCAAAAGTGCCCAAATAGGTATGTATTTACAACCTATTTCATCCATCCCCATCATATCCTCTTCACAAGGTAACCCCCAAATCCTTCCTCTTTTATTATAATAATTAGCTAATTAATTAAATAATTATTCCATTAATTAGATAATTAACCACAAATCAAGAACCTAACCCACAAAACCATCCAAGTTGCCTGTCCATCTCCTCTCAAGGTGGCCGGCCACATCCCTATATAAGCCCTCTCATTCTCTCCAAAACTCAATTCTAATTCTCTTGCTAGATTCTCTAAATTCTCCAAACACTTTTCCCTCAAAATTCTTTGGCATAGGAGGTTCTTTGGCCAAAGCTCCCCTCCCAAAAAAAAAAAAAAAAAATCATTGTGGGCATGTGAGGTTCTTGGCCTTGACCTAAGGTGTTATTTTTGTTTTATAGCTACAATTTTGACCAATAATGAGGAGGAATAAATTTGCATCCACATATTGTGTGTTAGTCAATCAACAAATCTTATTTACTGGCTGATGTGCCTTGGCTGGCTTCTGTTCTTTTCCCAGCTTCTTATGAAGTTCTTTTGTTTTGATACATATTCTACAAGCTACGTAATATCCTTATGATAACTAGCTCATGCATGCATGCAAATGGCTTTTGCTTGGAATATAAAATGACTTGCCGGTTTCTTTTTTGTTTGCCAAATAAAGGGACTTGGAGTTCTTCAAAAAAAAATAAAAATAAATAAAGGGACTTGCCTGTTTCCCAAAAGTGTATGAAGTCTATGGATTAGATCTATTTCATCCTCTGTAAAATGTCCGCTTTTGAGATTCGGCTTCAAATAGTTCAACCACCTCTGTCTGCAGCTTTTCCTGCATCTGTTCAGACCTGCACATTTACACAAAGACTGTATTTATGACATGTTTCTAGGTCACCAAACTGAAGAACAACTAATTTTCTAGTCAAAGTATGCCAATTAACTTGTCTCTTTACCTGTTTCGCGAGGAACCTGGTGCCACTGTCCATCTCCATGCTTTTCAACGTACTGCCTCAGAATATCATCTTCCTGTTGAGTCCAGGCACCCTTCCTCATTCTTCCCAACAAATTACTATCCTCCATATGTATATATACCAGATTAGAGATCATAAGGCCACCGACGGCGACGTGCATGATTGCTCTCCACATAAATGAATGAAAGCGACCCAGTACGACTGAAACAATTTGATAGAGTTCTTTTTTACCGGAAACGATACCGTTGTATTTCACTGATTCTTACGAAACAAATTAAATATATAAAACGAATAGGTGTCAATTGGGTAATACTCCAGTGACCAAAATTGGCCTAGGGTGAGTTAGTAATTTAGTACAGACAAAATTGACCAAACAGTAATTTGATTGTTTTCAGTTTTGACAAAAAAATCAAACCGAAAGGAACTGAACTTAAAACCAATAGTAATTAGAAACACATCAACATAAAAATAGTAAAAGGCTCAATTGGATTAGTGGTTCATGTGGTGATAGGATATTCAAAAGATAGTCCGTGGTAAAAGAATTATGATTCAACCCTCCTGGTGAAGACTATTACTAAATTTACTCCAAAAAGTTAAAATATCAGTTGAATGCAAGGATAAAAAAAAAATATCAGTCAACCAACGGCTATAGTTAGCTTCATATGTCTTGAACTTCTCTATGTGGTCGCGCTATGGAGGTCATCAAAACATGCAGAAATAATATCAGGCTTCTTCTCCCCCGCATTGAGAACTCCATTGTTGTCTCCAGCTTCAACCTATGGATTTGGAGGAGAGTGAGGGATGGGTTAAGTGGCGGAGTTGTCGGAGCTGGAACGGAGCTGGAAGCAGAGGTAGATGGCGACGCCAGAGATGATAATGACGGCAAGCTCTCCATTCCCAAAATTTTGTTGTTGCTGCTGCTAACAGAGATTTGACGAAGCTACAATTATAGAGAGGGGATAGATGAAGAAGAGAATAAGGTAAATAGAAAAACTAGTGGTGATGGACATTTTTATCCCTGCATCTAACAAAGAATTGATGGAAATTCCACTTTTAGATTAAATTTGCTAACGGTCTTCACCATAAGGGTTTGAATTTTAATTTTAGGGTTTTTTAGATATAAGCCCGAACAAGTTGCATTTCATAAACAAAAACCCACATAAATTTAAATCTCCAAATAAAACCCAATTTTCAAATAAACTGACATGTAGGCAAATAAGTCACCTATTATTACAATATATTTACAACTTATGCCACAACTCCCTAATTAAGTCAATAAAGGTTGTCATAGCCCACCCTAATTATGATGAGCAATAAGCCCCTATACTATTAATATATTATACCAACAAATTTACCTATATTTTGTAGATTAAATAATAAGTATATTTATCTGAGAAATATCAATAGTATGCCTAATAAGTATATTTATATGAGAAATATCGATAATATGTCTACTAATAGAGGCTCGGAATGCATGATACACACGTATGAAATATTATACTAATTTACCTATAATTTGTAGATTCACTAATGTAAATAATCAAATATATTTTATATGAGAAACATCAATAGTATGCCTAATAAGTATATTTATATGAGAAATATAAATAATATGCCCACTAATTTACCTATATTTTGTAGATTTACTAATTTAAATGATGAATATATTTTATATGAGAAATATTAACAATATGCCACCTAATAGAGACTCAGGATCCATGATAAACATGTATGAAATCTTATACTAATTTACCTATATTTTCCAGATTCAAAAATTTGATAACAGGTGCATTATTTTTCAAAATGACCAAAACTATTAGTACTAAGTATGTACGCTAATCTTTTCAAAACATAAAAAAAAAAAAAAAAAAAAAAAAAAAAAAAGAAGAAGAAGGTACATTGATATTCGAAAAATAAAACAAAACATACTAGACACATCATTTTTTTACCCTTTTTGGTTTAAAGAAAACAAAAGCATGACTTTTATTAAATCAATAGGGTACATTAATCTGAACATTTATTGTTGAATTCAAAACGTTTTGAATTTTTATTCCTACGTCAATTAAAATTTCAAAGCCATTACACGTTACAAGAAAATAAAAAAGCTTTCCATTTTAATTTTGATATCAACATAAAATGCTATAATGACTTAATTGAGGGTAATTTGAGGAATCCGAATAATATTAAATATGACGCACAATCTTGATTAGGTAATTTGCTTAGGTGGAGCATAGGCATCGGGTTTTTTTTATATATTATTGTAGATTTTATGTAAAAAAAAATTAAGTTTGAAGAAGTAAAGTAACATTTTCAGTTAATTTTATTACCACGTGTGCTATTTTTTTTATTACTTTATTACCACGATGGTCATTAATCCAATCTTTTGTGGTCAACATTCAGCTTGTCCATCGATAGTAAATGTTTCGATCTGTTTCGATTTACGGTCGCATCTGCAAATGGTTTCCCATGGGTCGACACCCCCAGTTGGCCAGATTAAAAATATCGGGTTCCCCATTGGCTTAAAATATATTAAAAACCACTGGCTTAAAATATATTAAAAACTACAACTGCTAGGGTTTGGCATGTACCTCTCTATCCATACAGTATTACCCAATTTACTTCTTTTCCATTTCCTTTTCTCTAAATTTATTTTTAAGGTGAACTGTTGATTTAATCGTTAAATTATTACTTTAGTGAAAATTAGGTTCCTAAACTATTTTTTTAGAAAAATCAGTTCTCAATCTAATAAAAATTTTCAATTACATCTAATATTAGATTTGAATTTATTCTATTCAATTTCTCATTGATTTAAATCACGTGATTTGCATGAAATGCACTTTAGATAGTTGATTGATAGTTTTTCATAGTATAAGAACTTATTTTCTTAGAAGAAATAGTGTATGAAATTAACTTCGAAGGGTAACCATGAGCTAGTGGTCCAGTGGTAAATGACGGATTACAAGGCTTCCTTAAAACTAAAAACTGGAGGTCTCGGGTTTGAAACCCGATGCTGGTGTGGAAGCTAGACTTGTGGCCAGGGGGAGGTTGAAATGTCTTTCTAAGTCTTCTCGGCCCTCGGAAATGGTGGATAACCGTGGCTTGCCACCAATTGTCCCCTTTTAAAATAAATAAATAAATAAACTTCGAAGGGTAAGTTAGACTTTAGATTCGCAACCTATATGCAACATTAAGAGCTTATATACAAGAAAATGGTGGCCATATCCTTTAAAATGTGACATTTGACTTAATTTGACAAAAAAATTAGATAAAATTTCTTTGAATATAATATTAGTGATGTAATTAGTAATTTTTAATGAATTCAAGGACTTATTTACTGAAAAAATATTTCAGGAACCTAATTTTCATTGAAGTGATAATTTAGGGATAAATCAACCGTTCACCCGTATTTTTATTCCTGATTTCAAGGACTATGTCATGCGAATTCTCCATTTTTACCTTTGTCAAATTAAGACTCTTAGCCACTTTTGTTCGCCTCTCATTTTACTATTAGAGAAATGTTAAGAGGATTCTTTCAAAGTGTGACTCTTTGTAGACTTTTTATTTTCTCATATTTTTTTGTACAATATTTTATAATATTATCACATTAATTAACGTTAAACTATAAAGCGATAGAAAGTCTTAAATAAATCTCAATTTAAAAAAAAAACCCACTCATCGTTTCTCTTACTATTTTCACTTTATAAGCCGATGGGACCACGATACCTGACTTCTGAACCGATGTCTCTAGCTACAATTTGGATTCGATTACCAAATATAGTGAGACAAATAATACTTAAAGCAGTGGGCACTGGCTGTCTTTTTTCGTTTCATCGTACGTTTGTATTCGATTGAAGATTTGAAAGATTTTAATGAAGTTATAAATTTATGGATTTTTACAAAATTTAATTGATTTGTAAAGATTTTATGTAAAATTTTGATTCAATTATCTTGAAATTTGATGGGAAGATGTAAGATTTGTGCATACTTAAAATACAATACAAAATCTCTCAAATTCCCTCTAATTCCTCAATTCTTCCAAATTCTCTAAATTCTAATTCTAATTGAATACACCTGAAATGTTATAACTTCTTTAAAATTCTAATTGAATACACCTGAATTTCTAAAGATTTTAATAAACTATCTTAAAATCTTGGTTGAATATACATTGAATTTCAGATAATCACTTAAAATCCTGATTAAATACTCCTAAATTCATTAAAAGAATTAAAATCCTTCAAAATTCTAATTGAATACACCTCCTAATTAAATTGCTAACCAATCAGTTAAACATGTTTCTTTCAAATCGGTCCAAATCAGTAACATATTATCTTGTATATATTCGACAAAACTTTGACTTACCGCGATTCGCGATCATTCTTGTCGTTTCGTTTTCTGTCAATATCATCAAATCAAATCACTACTGGAATTTTTAGTAGTGGAAAAAAAAAGGGGAAAAATGCAAAAATGCAAAGAACAAGGTGAATTGAAAGGTACACATCATATAAGATCTTCCAAATCTTCGCTGTTGTCAATACAATAGCAACACATTTTGTAATACAGTGGGTTATAATGACATGTGATGGACACATGGACGAATTCAGCATTTGTATATCGGAGGCTGCTTCTACCAAAAAAAGAAAAATTGCTCTAACTGAAAAAATAAATTTTTCGAAATCTTCGCTGTTGTCAATACAATAGCAACACATTTTGTAATACAGTGGGTTATAATGACATGTGATGGACACATGGACGAATTCAGCATTTGTATATCGGAGGCTGCTTCTACCACTCAACTTCTTTTGCGAAGAAAAATTGCTTTAACAGAAAAAATAAATTTTCTTGTCACATTCTATATTATTCCTACCATCTCACACTTCTTAGTCATGTAACTTTTTATTTAGCTAATGATTTACAATTTTAGCGTTTTAAACCCCAACTATTCAAAATCATATAGTTGAACAATAAGTTGATAACATTGTATCGAAATTCAATATATTTCATCTTTCAAGTTGCCTCCACAAAAAGTGTTTCTATCTCTGTTCATGGATGGACGCAACTAAACCACTTACAATAATAACTCGAGCATTTCAATTGAGAAATATCTTTCATTTATTTCATTTTGTTTTGTTCACTCAATCAATTTCTTTACTAGTCTGAAATCAACCTACACTGCATGAGAAGTAGCTGTTTGTATATAAAGTCGCCAGTTTTCGAATAGGAAAATGTTAGGAAGACCATGGTTTTAGACCGTATGATGTGGTGATTGATTCTTCCGTTTCACTTTAAATAATAACTTGAGAATTTCAATTGAGAAATATCTTTCAATTATTTCATTCTGTTTTGTTCGCTCTATCAATTTCTTTACCAGTCTGAAAATCAACTTACACTGAGAAGTAGGTGTATACAAAGTCGGTAGTTTTGAATAGGAAAATGTTAGGAAGACTATTTTTTTAAATGATATTTTATAGGAACACTGTTAGATCCCACATTGCCCAGGAGAGTGATCCTTATATGTATATTCTCATCCCTATCTAGTACGAGGCCTTTTGGGAGCTCATTGGCTTCAAGTTCCATCGGAAATCCGTTAAGCAAGTAGCACGTGAGAGCAATCCCACGATGGGTGACCTACTGGGAAGTTCTCGTGTGAGTTCCCAGAAACAAAACCGTAAGGGCTTGGTCGGGACCCAAAGCGGACAATATCAGTGGTGGATCGGGCCCGGGATATGGTGGGGGCCCAGGTCGGGATGTGACAATTTGGTATCAGAGCCTAACCCTGGCGCTGTGTGTGCCGACGAAGACATCGAGCCCTTAAGGGGGGTGGATTTTTAGATCCCACATCGCCCAAGGGAGTGATCCTTATATGTATATTCTCATCCCTACCTAGCACGAGGCCTTTTGGGAGCTCACTGGCTTCGAGTTCCATAGGAACTTCGAAGTTAAATGAGTAGCGCACAAGAGCAATCCCATGATGGGTGACCCACTGGGAAGATCTCATGTGAGTTCCCAGAAACAAAACCATGAGGGCGTGGTCAGGGCCCAAAGCGGACAATATCGTACTATGATGGTGGAGCGGGCACGGGATGTGGTAGACCCTGGGCGGGGATGTGTTAGATCCCACATCGCCCAGGGGAGTGATCATTATATGTATATTCCTATCCTTACCTAGCACGAGGCCTTTTGGGAACTCACTAGCTTCAGGTTCCACAGGAACTCCGAAGTTAAGTGAGTAGCGAGCGAGAGCACTCTCATGATGGGTGACCCACTAGGAAGTTCTCGTCTGAGTTCCCAGAAACAAAACTGTGAGGACGTGGTTGGGGCCCAAAGCGGACAATATAGTGCTACGGCGGAGTCAAGCCCGGGATATGGTGAGAGCCCGGGCCGGGATGTGACAATTTGGTATCAGAGCTTATCCCTGGCCGCGTGTGTGCTGACGAGGACGTCGTGCCGCTAAGGGGGTGGATTGTTACATCACCCAGGTGAATGATCCTTATATGTATATTCTCATCCCTACCTAGCACGAGGCCTTTTGGGAGCTCACTGGCTTCGGGTTCCATGGGAACTCCGAAGTTAAGCCAGTAGCGTGCGAAAGCACTCCCGTAATGGATGACCCACTAGGAAGTTCTCGTGTGAGTTCCTAGAAACAAAACCGTGAGGGCGTGGTCAGGGCCTAAAGCGGACAATATCGTGCTACGATGGTGGAGTGGACCCGGGATGTGGTGGACCCCGGGCTGAGATGTGACAAACATAGTGTGACGGTTGATATTTTTTTTTATGATTTAAATAAGAAGTATAACCATCAACTACTAAATCATGTGATTCACAAAATATGATTTAAGAAAATGTATTCTTTAGCATCACTCTTTCTAAAAGCATCTCCAAATGAGATGCTAAAATGTACACATCAAATATAACAGTAAAAAAAGATGACACTAATATCTCCAACTGAAGTGCCAAATCCTATGTGGCGATGACATGGATTAGCAGCAAAAGAGGTTGCTGTCAAATTTGACAGCAGCTTCAAATGTTCTTTTATTAATTATTAAATGTATTTTTTAATTTTTTAATTAATTTAATCATTTATTATAATTAATTTTGAGTTAACCGATGCAATTATCTTACTTTTTTCTTTTTTTTAATTAAAGAAAGTGAATAGATTAGTGATTAAATTTTAATTAGTTTAATAATTTATTTTATAAAATAATAAAATAATAATTTAGTTTGACATATCGGTTGGAGAACAAAACTTTAAAAAATGTCAAAGTGCCACATAAGCTGTCAAAATTCAAATTTTATGTTCAAAATTTGACATCTCCTTTAGAGATGGTCTAATAAGACAATAAAATGGGCAATTTTCAAGTAAGACATGGAAATCAACTTTTGAACGGTATAACACATAACCATTCCCCAGACCCACCGCCATCAGCCAGCTCCATACCTCAACCCTACCCAACCAGGCAACCCCCCGACCTCAACCCCCCACACTTCAACTTGATGATGCCAAGATGAACACTGTAGTTCTTTTAGCTGTTAGGGTTTTATGAAACTATTTAAACAAAAATTTATATCGTATTTGTGGAGTGGTATCAATGTGTTGATCTTAAAAATTACAACGTCTACGTGGCGCACATACCTGGTAATTATTGAGCTAACTACGTACTTGTGAATGTTGGCATATGCCAACTCGCAACCGAGTTCGGTCGAGCAAATAGAATAGATGTGGCTGAAACAATATTCCCCGTTAATTACGACCCAAAATCAAATAGTTTTCATGTCTATCGACTCTTTCAACAACGAGAAGACCAGCAAGAGAATTCCGCAGATTGCTATTGATGTTGTAGCTGAAACATACCGCACTTTTGCTTAAATTAACTTGTTGTCTAGAGGCATGCTCATAATACTTTAGGATCTCCTTAATCGTATTACAATCTGTCGTCTTAGCCCTTGAAAACAAGATGCAATCATCGACGAACAACAAGTGAGTAACAGAAGGAGCTTCTTGGCAAATAGAAACCCCTCTGGAGCTAGCCCTCCTCTTCCCGCTTCGCAATTAGAGCCGAGAGGCCTTCGTCACATAAGAGGAATCGGTAAGGAGAGAGCAGGGATAATCATTGAAAGGGAAAGCGTATGAGACCGTAGAAACGATAATCCATTGTTGCTCAAATCCCATTTTCACCATGACGTTTCACAAGTTACCCCATTCGATGCAATCGTACACCTTGCTCATTTCAAGTTTGAGGGTCAAGAATCTCTTTTTACTTCTTCCCCTAAATAAGGACGAAAGCACTTTGATGTTGAGAAAAGTTTACGCACAATGAGCTTGAATAAGGACGAAAGCACTTTGACAATACAGTACATGCTTAGCCCAGGATAATATCGTTGGTTAAAAAAAAAAATTAAGGTGCTGTTAGTGGGGTTTTCAAACTATGTTTTAGCATCAAGTGTAGAATCCCGCCAAAGGTTGAAACACACACACAAAAAAAAACACCCCGACATTCCATCAGTATATTAAGTTTTTCCTTTAGGGTTTTGTAATATTGTGGGTTCTGTGTTTTTAATCAACGTATGTTTTTCACTGGCTTTTGTGCCTTGGCTCCTGTTCTCTTCCAGGATTCTTTTAAAGTCCGTTTGGTTTTGATATATTCTTTAGAATTGCATGCATTTAGCCACCCCACTACTCAAAATTCTCCGAAAACGGAAGTCTCAAACAATTTGCTGTAAAGAACGATTTCTTGCATGATAATCTAGCTGAGGAGGTTCATATGGAGTTTCATCCTTGCTTCGGTGATACTACTAGGATAGGAAATGTGTGCAGATTGAAGGCCTTGTATGTGTTGGATTTATTCCACTGTAAATCAACCTTAAATGGTCTACAACATAAAATAGGAATATAATATTGGAGATTAATGTAGATATTGTGACTTGATCTCCTAAAGATATCAATCTTATATTAGGTGTTTTGTAATACAAGTAAGATTGATGGACTCGTTGATTATATGTGATTATGATACCTAATTGATAGGCTAAAAATTAAAATGGGATTTGAGATTCCTTTATGGACGGAACCTTAATACCTTAGCCAGTATAAATACTAAGGGGGCGTTTGTTTGCCCTCACTAAGTTGGACTGGACTGGACTGGACTAGCTATTAGTCCAATACTGTGTTTGTTCCATGCTGGGACTAACATTAATGAGACTAAAGGGGACTAGCATGGACAAAACCCTTCACTAAGAGGTCTTAGCGAGACCCCCCAATAACCATGGGACTAGCTAAGACTATTTTCTCTTTCTCGTCCTCGTCATGCTCAACGACCACTCTCGACAGACTCCTCGTCATCTCCGGTCACCTAGATCAATCATTAACTTTCCGACTCTCTTTCAAATCCATTTCACAACCAACTTTCATACAAAATATACCAAATTGAAGCTGGGAGTGACAAGATTACGATTTTACTTGAATCGAGGCCAAAATGTGGTCGAATGTGGCTGGAAAATGGCTTGGAAGTCTCGGCCTGTTTGGGCTTCTTCAAATCCATGACAGATTCGAGCATTCAAAGCTAAGATCTCGGTCCAGGGATAGTGATGAATTTTTTGGCAGTGCTAACTTCATCCAATTTAACGAGGAAATGGTAGGAAAAAATGAAGAAAAAGATAAGATCATAATAAAATATTAATAATTTATATATTAAATAATATAATATTATAATTTGTTATTATCCAGCTTCTTAGTCCAATACTGCACCAAACGCTTCACTAAGTTAGTCCAGTTTAGTCTAGTCTAAGCCAGTCCAGCTTAGTCCTTGAAGCTAATCTAGTCCGAGATAGTCCAGCGCAACAAACGCCCCCTAAGGTCCCTACCAACCCTAGATACACAACAAACGCTTTCCATGAAGTAGTTGTATCCGGCTAGGTGCTTTGTGGAAGACTTTGGTGTTGCTGCAACCTACATCTTCTTCGCTTGGTCTCCAATGGCTATTGCTTCATGACCAGGTCAGCCAACTCCTTATTTTGTGTTTTAATTATATAACCACATAAAATTTACATATGGTATCAGAGCCATAGGTTATACGATTAAAACCTATTAAGAAAAGTTGATTTTAGAGACTGAAAGCAAACAACTTAATCAGTAATTGATATTTGGATTATAAACATTGAAAGTCTACCAATCACACGTGCCGCTGTTGTTGTTCTTAAATTTTTGTGAGCATTAATATATTAATGAATTACATGTAAGTTATATAATTTCTATAATAAAAATTAGTAATTGATTTAGAGTTTTAATACTCACATCCTTATTAAATTCCTAATTAATTTTCAATTCAAACATTTCCAAAATATAAAAAATAAAATTATAATAAATTTTGTACCCATTAAATAAAATTTTCAATTTTTTAATCTTATATGTACCCACCGCCACCGGCCAGCTCATCCCCAACCCCACCCAACCAGGCAATTTCCCGGCCTCAACCCCACATACTTCAACTTGATGATGCCAAGATGAACAGTGTTTCTTTTAGCTGTTAGGGTTTTATGAAACTATTTAAACAAAAATTTATATTGTATTACGGTTATATTTTCCTCCTGTTGTCAATCAAAGAGAGTTTTCCTTACTTTTGTTTGTGGAATGTTTACAATAAATTATAGGGTATAAATGTGTTGACCTTAAAAATTACAACACTTACGTGACGCACAGATTTAGTAATTATTGAGCTAACTACGTACTTGTGAATGTGGGCATATGCCAGCTCGCAACCGAGTTCAACCGAACGAGTATAATACATGTGATTGAAACAATTTCCCCTGTTACGACCCACAATGGTTCAGTGTACCAAATTTTTTTGATGTCTATGTACTCTTTCAACAACGAGAAGACCAACAAGAGAATTCTGCATATTGCCATTGATGTTGCGGCTGAAACATACCGTACTTTTGCTTAAATTGACTTCTTGTCCAGAGGCATGCTCATAATACTTTAGGATCTGCTTAATCGTATTACAATTTGTCGTCCTAGCCCTTGAAAACAAGAAGCAGTCATCCGCGAACAACAAGTGATTAACAGAAGGAGCTCCTTAGCAAATAGAAACACCTTGGAGCTGGCCCTCCTCTCCCGCCTCACAATTAGAGCCGAAAGGCCTTTGACACAAAAGAGGAATAGGTTAGGGGTGCAACTTGGGTTGGGTCAATCCGAATCCATCCATGTCTAATACAATTTTAAATCCGAACAGGTGGTTTTTTTTTAGTTATAACCCGTTCAAACCCAACCTAATTTCAACACATTCATTGATTGGGTTGAGTTGGGTTGATCATTTACATGTCCATCCCCAACCCGACTAACCAAACCCAATCTAACCAAATTGTAACCCATATCAATTAATGCTCAACTACACCCACCTAGGTAAGCCAAGTCGAAAAAACAACGCCCTTTCTAATATTTTTTTTAATAAATTACCCTTTATAATTACTTAAGCTTTTAGGGAATAAGAGGTTTTGATTAGTCAACCCATATTCATAATCTATAATTCCTAAAGCTTTATAGTAGATTGATTTATTAAATTAAAGTTAACTAGCTTTTGATGCTACTTGGCTTAATTTTTTTTTTTTTTAGGAATTCTTGGAAACTAAGTTGTTACAAGATTAAACTTTAAAAAGTTAGGCAACCCGAACCAAACCCAAGTAAACCCTAACCCAATTAAACCCGAACCCAAGAATGAAACCCAACTCAAACCCGAGCTCGAATTGTAAAAGTTGGGTTAGGATTAAGTTGACCTTTCAACCCGTCCGAGTTGCACCCCTATGCCTACGAACAAATGACAAGTGTTTTTTCTTGTGTGGATCCTATTTCAATGGGAACGTGATGGGTCAATCCGCCTACACGTCTTCCCTTTACTGTTATATCGGGAGTTACTCCAGTACCCCATTTGATGCAATTGTACGCCTTACTCATGTCGAGTTTAAGAGCCAAGAATCTCTCTCTACTTCTTCTCCTAAATAAAGACTGAGTAATTTCAAACGCCAATACGGTGTTGTTAGAAATTTGGCTCTCCAGGACGAAAGCACTTTGATGTTGATAAGTTAATTTAGGCATAATGAGCTTGATGCGATTGGAGATGGACTTTGAGGCAAGTGGGGTTGGTTAAATCTAAACCTGGGCTTGAGTTGGGTTGTCCGACCCAACCCAACGTGACCCAACTACCCGAGTTAACCCTTGAGCCTAGGTATATATAGCGCGGGTTCTAAATAAAACCGGAACAGAAATCAAGCAGCTCCCCACTCTCAATGGCCTCCTCCGCTCGACCCCCTCCAGACCGGGGCCGAAACTGGACGGAACTGCCGGAGGACGTCACGGCTTCAATACTCTCTCGGCTCGGAGCCATCGAAATCCTGACGAGCGCTCAGATGGTGTGCGCGACGTGGAACAACATTTGCAAGGACCCGCTGATGTGGTGCACCATCGACCTGCGCGATCTTGATCACCAGAAACACATTCATTACGACTTGGAGAAGATGTGCCGCCACGCCGTTGACCGCAGCTCTGGAAATCTGGTCTGTATCAATGTCGAAGATTTCGGCTCCGATGAGCTTCTCACGTACATCACCAACTGGTATTCAAATGTCAATTTAGTTGTTCTATGTTTGCTTTTCGGGTTTTGTTCTTTCAACATTAGTTTAGTTGTTTCACATTTGTGAGTTGTAATTCAAGGTTGGTCAAGTCATTGTCTTTTGGTAATGTCACCAATTTTGTTTGAGCCTAATGACTCCTTCATCTCAAGAACTGCGTTGGAGGGCGAGTCCCAATGTGCTTGTGTAGTTTAACTAACCCTTATGAGAAGAAGTCTAGGAGGAAACGTGGCCGATGCCCTTTTCGTCCTTACGACCTACTTGTGTTCTTACGAACACCCTTCACCTTGTCCAGGGTTTGTGCTGCAAACTTGTTTTCTTGGGTTCGATACTGACTAGACCATTCGCTGCAATGCATGTATGAAAATTCCTGGGATGATGATTTTCCTAGACATTTAGTGATGTGTTTTGCGTATAATTTCCAAGAAAAGAGTTGGTATTTAGTATTTGGTTTAGTTTGCTTGGTTAGTATACTGTCACTTATTTAATTATGGCTTTTTAGCCAAAATGGTTCTGAGATTAAAATAACTTTTCATTTTGGTTTGTTATTAAAAATCGATAGAAATGATCCTTAAATTTGTCCACCGTCATTCATTTTGACCGTTTTGTGAAAAAATCTCCGTTAAGTTTAGCTATTTTTGTTCAATCAACCCCTCCACTTACTTTTCCATCTAACGGAGATTTTACACGGAATGACCAAAATGATTAAAGACCCAGGGACCACTCTTATCCATTTTCAATGTCAATGACTAAAGTGATGAGTTATACCAATCTTAGAGATCATTTTGGCTACAAAAGCCTTTTAAGTGATGCCTTCTTTTCGTATATTTATTGAGCATCTGTTCTCTCTGATATGATTCACAACACACACACAAGGGCAGACACAATATACATATATGTATGCTAGAAATTCCATATTTTCATGCCAATGAATTATTATGTAATTTATGTTGATTAGAATTTCTTTCCTATGTGTCTTTCTGTAGTTCCTAACATATTAATCTATCACCTTTCAATAGTTCAAGTGGAATCAAACGTCTCCGACTTGTCCGTTGCGATGGCATAACGAATGAGGGACTGGCTAAAGTGGCTTCTAAACTTCCACTCTTGGAGGACCTTGAAATTTCGTATTGTGCATTCTCACATGAACCTCTAGAAGTTGTAGGGTCTTCTTGCCCTCTTTTGAAATCATTCAAATTTAACAACCGGTGGTGCAGATGGTCAGATGAAGAGTTTGACGACGATGCACTTGCTATAGCAGGAACGATGCATGATTTACGCCACCTCCAGCTTTTTGGGAATAAGCTGACGAACGATGGCTTGCTGGCCATTCTTGACCATTGTCCTCAGCTCGAGTTGCTTGATCTTCGACAGTGCTTCAATCTTAATCTGGGAGGAAAGTTGAGAAGAAGATGTGCTGAACAAATGAAAAAATTGTGGTTTCCTGATGATTCCACCCTTGACTATGAATTTGATTCTGCAATTGATTACCATGAAGACAACCCATTTGGGTATTCGGATATAGATTTGATGTCTGATGATGATAAGGATTATGACTTCGGTAACCGAAAAGTAGAAGATGATGAGGAGTATGACTTCAACTATGGGAGTGGTTCTGATGACTGCCGTGAGGTTGAGGATAATGATGTTTATCCATGGATTGTCTGACTTTTGATGCATTGAAGACCTTGTATCTGATGAAATCGGCGCATCCAGTGCTCTCAAAGAAAAAAGCTTTTATACATCTAAGGGATTTGGAATTTCTTTGCAGAATGCCCAGTTCTGTACAGAATACGCAGTTTTTTATGCGTTACCTCCCAATGCACGACTGTTTCTGCCATTTTACTAGCAGGTCTAATTACGCTTCATTTTAATTTGTACTTGGTCTTTGATAGCCTGGTTCCCATCAGACTATGATTTTTCTCTGCACATTTCTTACTTGTTTAAAACAGGTTATGTTAGTTATGGAGACTGAAGTTATGCTTTATATACGATGGATTTGACTGTTTCTGTACTTTTATTTATTGTCGATTCGCGTTATTCGTTTGAGAATGCATGCCATGGTAGCGTATTGGGGTGTAGGTAATGAGAATGGCGATACAATTACATTTATTAAATTAAAAGAAAAATGAAAAAACAGAAGTGTCACCCGTAAATGTCTAAAATATTATGTAAAGGGAAGAAAAAAACATTAGAGCTAACATCATGGTCGAGATTGGAGAGCAAAACTCCTCTTGAGTAACTGAAGTGTCCGTTGGGATTATTAATGTTATTCACTTCCTTTGCATGCTCCAACACTTCATCCCAAAGAGATCCCTCGCCACCATTGTTGTTGTTGCCATGATGATCATCCACCACAAGCTGATGATTACTCTCAGAACTTAAGGTTGATATAGACAGTAGGTCTTCAGATTTTGATATCAGTTGGTTCGAGACACATTGTGCGTTAGCATCTTCCAAATCTTTGGTCGAAAAGATTCCATTGTCGCCATTGTTGTTACCATGTTCACCATCTACTGCATGACGATGATTATTACTCTCAAAACTCAAGGGTAGTGACTTAAACAAGATGTCTTCAGATTTCGATCCTAGTTGGGTTGCGACACATAGCACCTTACCATCCTCCAAATATTTATTCCAAGTATCTCTCTCACCGTCATTGTGGTTCGGGACACATTGTGCCTTATCATCTTCCAAATCAATATACCAGCTGAAGGATTCCCCGTTGGCATTGCTGTTACCATGGTGATCACCAACAACATGATGATGTTGATTAGTCTCAAAACTAATCAAGGGTGAAGAATTAGGCAAGATGTCTTCAAATTTTGATATTAGTTGAGTAGAATCGCGTAGCGGACTAGCATCTTCCAAATCTTTATCCCAAAAATATTCATCGCCACCATTGTCGTTACCATGATCACTCTCAGAATTGAGGGTTGAAATATTAGACAAGATGCCTTTAAATTTCAATATTTGTTGGTACGGAACCCATTCTGCCTTGTCATCTTCCAAATCAATAACCAGCTGAAAGATCCCTCGCGGCTATTGTTGCTACCATGACGATCACCGACGAGGGGTGATGAATGAGGCAAGATGTCTTTAGAGTTTGATATTAGTTCAGTCGAGACACATAGCACATTACTATCTTCTAAATCTTTATCCTGAAAGTACCCGTCGCAATTCTCAAATTTTAGGGCTGAATTTGTAATCATATCTTCAGATTGCGATACTGGTTGGTTCGAGACACATTGTGCCTCGCTATCTTCCAAGTTTGTATATCAGAAAGATCCCTCGCCGCCATCGTTGTTAACATGATGATCACTCTCAAAATTAGACCACAAGTCTTCAAATATTGGAATTGACGGCGTGATGGAGACGCATTGCTCCTTAACTTCCTCCACAGCATGCCTGATCCGTCTCTTCTTGTTATTCTGAAGAAGCGCCGAATATTTGTCTTCAACTGCATAGCATACTGTCCACTCATCCTCAATCCACTTCTTCTCATCCGCCAACTTATGATCATCTTCTTCCAGATCATCAACATCGATAATCTCTATCTTTCGCTTGTTTTGCTGCCCCTTTTTTAGGCCTCGAAACTTATGAATTTGCTCCTCAACTTCATCCCCACTAACAGAACCATCATGTGTTTTGTCTGATTGCATGTAGCGAACGAGAACAGCATCCGCCGAAGAGTGCCCGAAAGCATAAGTACTGCCCACTTGAGAAGCCTTTCGCTCTCTTTTACTTTGTTGTCTCTCTTGTTTTTCCTCCCATTGCTATTTCGCATGCCTTTCTTTTCATCTTTTGTGCACACAGTTACGTAGCTAGGGTTTCGGTTTTCGGTTTCGGGTTTACAATATATTTGCTTACTTTTTGCTTGAGAAATGTTTTTTTATAGCGTGGTGTAGACAATCAACCAGCTAAGCTCTGTGTGTGTGTGTGTGTGTGTGTGTATTTCACTCTGTAAGGTACACTTGAACTGAAACATGTCAAGGAAGAGTCCATGGCCTGAAGTAGGGCGCAGAACCAGTCACCAACAAGCTTGTAGCTCAAGGAGTTGTCATGGTCTATGAATCTTCTTTTAACTACCTACTCATGTGCGCTTTGTGTCTGCAGAGATAAAGTGTCAAGAACACGGCTTAGTATACCAAGTGTAATAATACATTTAGTTGGAAACTCGAAAAATAAAATTTTCAACTAACTATATTATGACACTAGAGGTATCCGGCCTTGTTGACATTCTGAAAATTTCTCGTGGGCATCTCTTATTCTATTTGTCATGATTTTTTTTTATTTGAAGCACCTCCTAACTTTTTAAGTCAAGATAAGTTGTTCCGATCGGTCAACATTGTTTTTTTCCTTATATCGCTCAAAGACAACTTCTTTGAACCCCTCCACTTCAATAATGTCCTGCTGGAACTAGGGAAGGAACCATCCAGGAAGCATGAGGGCATAATTATGTTTTACATAATTAAATTCAGAAACTAATTGACAAATGAGAAGTAGAGACTTCACTTTACAACTAATTTGCAATATAGGGAGTAGCTAATTTGTGATAAACTCATGCAAGGTCTATTAACACTCCAATGTGAGACTACTCTCAACACGTTCACATAAGTGTGACCTCATTTAAGTCTGACACGAGGACAATACATGCTTTGATACCATAAAAAAAGTTGACACTATCCTAAAACTAATTGGCACTTAATATGAGAATAACCCAAGCCCTTGTAAGTATTGAGAATGAGTCTCATATTGATGGGAGGAGAGATCTTGCATGGGCTTATAAGAGGTTTGGCTACTTCCCATCTTGTCAATTGGTTTTAAGGTGGAACCCAACTTTCTTCATGGTGTCAGAGCTAAGTTATCTCACGTATGAAGCCAAACGGCCACACGCGCTCCACGTCACCCCGTTATATGTCCACGTGTTAGGCTTAAAAATTCGCCACACGTGAGGGGGGCATATTAAGAATGAGTCCCACATTGATGGGAGGAGGGACTTTGCATGAGTTTATATAAGGTTGGGCTACTTCCCATATTGTTAATTGATTTTATGATGGAACCTCAACTTTCTTTAATAAAGTCATACAATGTTGTTAAAATAGCTACTTTGAATCCAATTAAGGAGCGAGGGTTAATTAACTAATTTGTGAACTTTTATTCTTTCTCACCTTTTGTTCCTAAGCTAATTAAGGTGTTGTTCTTAGCTCACTCTCACATCCTTTTACTATAGATAATATCATTTGTTCAAAAAAAAAAAAAAAAAGGTGTTGTTAGTGGGGTTTTCAAATACGTTTTAACACCAAAAGTAGAATCCCGCCATAGGTTGAAACACGCACACACAAAACACCCCGACATTCCGTCAATATATTAAATTTTTCCTTTAGGGTTTTGTAATATTGTGGGTTCTGTGTTTTTAATCAACGTATGTTTTTCACTGGCTGGTGTGCCTTGGCTCCTGTTCTCTTCCATGATTCTTTTGGAGTCCGTTTGGTTTGATATATTCTTGAAGAAATTATATTCTTTAGAATTGCACGCATTTAGCCACCCCACTAAAAATTCTCCGAAAATGGAAGTAAGTCAAACAATTTGATGTAAAGAACGATTTCTTGCATGGTAATATAGCTGAGGAGGTTTATATGGAATTTCCTCCTTGCTTCGGTGATACGACTAGAAAAGGAAATGTGTTCAGGTTGAAGGCCTTGTATGGTCTAAAAATATGGAAGGTTCACTACAGGTAGTGTTCTAAAAATCGGCATATGCGACTGCCTAGGCGCTGGGCGGCAGAGCTCCGACACGATTTAGATCAAAACGTTCAATTAGGCAGGGAAGACTTAGGCGGGCTAGGCGGCACTAGGCAGCCGTCTAGGCGGTTTGAATCTCGCTACAATTTTTGCAACTAGATCTACAACTTCCGATCTCGTATATAACAGCAGAGCTCCGGCGAATTTCTGCGTCCTTGTGAAGATGAGGGAAGAGAGAGACAAAGAGAGAGAGAGAGTATTAAACATTTCAATCTGTGATGGCGCAAGTTGAATTTGAGATCCAACTTTGAGGTTCTAAAAGTAAAGGCCGAAGAAGAAGAACGAAGATGAGGCATGAGGGAAGTGAGTGCCAAGAGAGAGAGAGATAGAGAGAGAGACTAAAAGATTAGGTTCTGAAAGGGTAAGGGTAAAGAAGAAGAAACGAAATTCAAAAGCTGGTGATTGGTTCTTGGGTGATGTGAAAGAGTCAAATGGTATGGGTTCTTGGGTGATGTGAAAGAGTGGTTTTAATTATGAAACCACCCACTAATCAGTTGGTTTTAAATATGAAACCACCCACTTGCGTGGGTTTTTTTTATAGTTTTAAAAGTTTGGGATGTATATTATATGTATATAAATGTTATATAAATTATAAATTATAAATCATTTAGTTAATTTTTTTTTTTTTTTTTACTAGGCAAGCATATTAGATATGTACATAAAACATTCACATATGTATGTTCTTCTATAAGAAATAACATATTATTCAATAATTATTTATGTCTGATATAATAAATTTAATTAATTCATATAATATATAAGAAATTTACCTAAATCCGCCTAAGTGCCCACCTAGACCCCCCCTAGCCGCCTAACCGCTAGGTGCTAACCCACCGCCCGACTAGCGCCACACATTTTTTAGAACCTTACAACTAAGAAATTTTTTGGCTATTGGCAGGCTAATTCTGATCATACCCTATTCTTCATAAGCAGAGATGGATGCTTGGTTGTAAGCCATCTGACACTCCTATTATTCAGAATCATCATCTTGGTATATATCATGATCAAGTGCCGACTAACAAGGAGAGAGATGAAAATTTAGTGAAAAAAAACTGATTTATTTGTCACTCACTTGCCCAGATATTGCATATGCAGTGAGTGTTGTTAATCAATTTAGGCATTCACCTAATAAGACCACATAGGGGGCTCTAATGCGTATTTTGGGGTATCTAAAGTTTGCGAGTCCAGGAAAAGGGTTGGTGTTCAAGAAGCACGATACTTGGGTGTTGAGGGTTTTACTAATGCTGACTGGGCCAGAAAAAATTACAGCTCAATACTCTAATTCAAATTATTTCACTTTTGTAGGGCGCAATCTGGTTATACATGATGTAGTAAAAACAAAATGTAATTGCGCGATCTTCTGCAGAGGCTGAGTATCGAGGCATTGCTCATGGCGTGTGTGAACTCCTCTGGCTAAGCTGGTTATTTACTGAATTAGGCTTTAAACCTAAGGGTGCCATGAGACCCTTTTGCAATAATCAGGTTGCTCGAGCTATTGTAAACAATCCAATTCAATATGATTGAACAAAACATATGGAGGTGGACATACACTTCATTAAAGAGAATCCAGAATGGAAACAGATCAAGGTTCTGTTCATTAATTCTTCAAAATAGCTAGCATATGTATTGACACATGATGTGTCAAAACGTGTTGTTGATGACTCACTTTTCAAGTTGGGTATTGGAGATATTTATGCATCAACTTAAAGGAGAGTGTTGATGTGAGTCAATTTGTCTCATATCAGATGTAGAGTAGGTAGAGTTGTTTGTGTGAGTATATAGAGGTTTCCTTATGTTATCTGTTCAGATATACAAGAAATATGTATAAAAGAAAATTGCCCCAAGTTCTCTATTTTTATTCCAAATTCACCCCAGGTTCTCTGTGCTTATTCCAAGTTCCTTCTTCATGCTATTCAACGTACTGCCCCAGAATATCATCTTCCTGTTTAGTCCAGGCACCTTTTCCCATTCCCAGCAAATTATTATATATCCTCCTTCCTCCATATGATGGGTTAACAGCCAACAGGATCCTTTCCGGATGTTTTTGGTAAAGATCCTAAAAATTCATAAATTATGTTCGTTCATCGTACATCGTGCGGTCAGTTTTTATCAGGTACAGTTTGTATTTAATTTAAATAAAAAATTAAAAATAATTTCTGACCAAACAATATATAATGAATTGATATGATTCACGAATCTCCAAAATCCTTATAAAGATGATCTAGAGAAGATCGGGATTCGGTAATAGAGGTGTACCAGAGGTAGGTGATCCCACGGCACATACTTTAACTATAGATCACAAGGCAGCAACGTGCATGACTGCACTCCACGAAAAGGAATAGAAAAAGGACAGCTGAAAATAGTGAGACAGTTTGGATTTGAAGTTGCGTCACTTTCCAAGATTGTGTTAGAAAAAAGGGATTCTCCTAGTCATCAATGCCAGGTGTCGATCAGCAATGGAGGGCTCGTCATTTCTTTCATTCACGTAGGGTTCCGAAAGAGAATTGAGTGAAAATGGTCAACTCGTTCCAAATCTTGCAAATCTCCCATTAAAATTTTTTTCAGACAATTAAGTACTCGATCTAATTAGTTGTCTTGTTTTAATTGATTCTCAATCGCTTAATTAGTTGTTTTCTTTGAATTGATTTTTAGTAGTGAAATGTCTTCTTTTTTTTAAAAAAAAATATATATATTGTGTTTGAAGTATTTGTCTCCAAAATGTTATGATATTTTCACTTTTTATAGCCATTTATACATCATTTTTTTAAATTATAATCATCGAATTAAATAAACTAAACGAATACAAATACAAAGTGTGAGAGATTTAAAAAGTTATCTATTTATCACTTCAGTACTAAAAACTATATGTGAAAAGCTTAAAATGATATTAAAAAACTAAGCACTCGTAACACTTTTGGCATTGTTTTAGGTCATCCAAGCAGTTGTTCACTCGCTTAAGCATCAATACTTATTCTTCATGCCACTTTTGGTGAGCCAAAACACAAATCTATGTCTTTCAAAGCTACGTCCCACCAAAATACTTTGGCCCTTCATTTGAAGTATATATATTTTGGCATTCTGTTACACCAACTACTTTTTTATACAAGCACAATTAGTGTTGCATACATTATAAGTACAAAGCAGAAATTTTGTAAGACAACCCCGCATGATAAGTTGAAACACACATATAGGAACTTACTAATTAAGTATGTACATTGTCTGCAAAGTACAACTAATTCGACGATTGCTTGAGACTTTGGACCTCTAAATCTTAGTTCTCTCTTCTTCTAGATTCCAAAGGTTCTCTCTAAAGGAAAAGTTGCCACTCATGTGTAACCCTTCATCAGCAGAATTCATGCCTACCATTGTCGACTGTGCAATATCTTCAACCCAAAAGTTTGTGAAGAGGTCTTCCCCTAACCCTAAACTAGAAAATGGTGTTCCATCAACATTGTCTGTATCATGCAACATGGCCTTCCATGAATCAATAGCGTTTTCTGTAGGTGGTGATGATGTCTGTAATAACCTGCTACAGTTCTCTTCAGATTGAAAAATTGCAACTCTAGCTCTCCGTGGTTGAGGTCTTATGACGGATGTGGCTTTTGTTCTTTCTTTGGATTTATCCTTCATATATTCCAACTCCTTTCGTTGCTTGCTATTCCAATAATTTTTTACCTTGCCTGCTGTTCTTCCTGGGAGTCTTCCAGCAATTATTGACCACCTTACATGCACAAACAAAATGAATAAATAATATGTTAAAACTACAAGGTCTTTGTAACTCAAGAAAAGTAAAATTGTAAGGATCACGGTTTCAGAATTATTCTCACTCGAATAAAACCCATTGCCTAGATTCCATATTAGCAAATTCATTAATTATGTTTGACTTCATAGATTTAAATTTTTTTGGATGCCTAAAATACCCCTATTTGAATTTATTTTATTTTTTGATAAACCATATTTGAATGTTTGATATGCATAATTAATGCCATGCGGATTGTAAGGGAGAATTAATGATTTTACACAAAAAAATAAAAATAAAAAAAATAAAACATTAACGTTATAAATTCATTGCCTATATGGTAGCATAAAACATGTCTACTATATGTTATTATACTTGCTTAATTAAGTCAATAAAACTATACTTTACATATTAATGTAGGTAAATTATTTCACACACACATATGCATGAAATATGTAAAATTCATGCAAAATCATTTACCTACATAATAAAAACAATATTATTTTATTTAATACTAATTTACCTATTACTTGTACATATGATAATAAAATGTGCCAAATATATATATATATATATATGATATTGAATCATTGATACATACAAAATAAAATACCTACATAATAAAAGAATACTATTTGATTCAAAATTAATTTACTTACAAAATAAAACAATGTTATTTGATTTGAAGTTAATTTACCTATTATTTGTACATATATCTTATAATAATAATATGTGCCAAATATATGTAATAATATATAAAAAATAAATTACCTACAAAATATATATTATTTGCTAATCATAAATTTAGGGTTGTGATATTCACACACCTTTAACTACTTCTCCCACACCTCTCCATATTTTTAATACTTAATTTGTATCCTACTATTTAATCTTCCATATATACCCCTCCCTATTTAATCTTTCATTAATTACCATCAAAAAGTAGGAAGGGTATATATGGAAGATTAAATAGTATCATACCAATTAAGTATTAAAAAATAGGAAGGGGTGTGGGAAAAGTAGGTTAGGGTGTGTGAAAATCACAACCCTAAATTTACATATAGGTAAATTCATTATATATAATATTTTTTACTTGGCAGTTTTTTTCAAATTTGGATTTTATTTGGATGTTCAAAATTAGATGAATTTTTATTAAGAAAATTAGAGTTGCAAGGATTTATATCTAAAGAATCCTATATTTTTTTTATTAATTTTTTGCGAGAGGCTTTCTCAAGTGTGAAATCCTGGCTCCACAGACTTGGTGCACAAACAAAAAAGGCCCAAAATGCTGGCCAGCGTCTTAAGTTTTGCATATAGGTTTTCGTATTCTAGATGTATGCTGTGTGTTAGTCCGTCAACAAATCTTATTTACTGGCTGATGTGCCTTGGCAGGCTTCTGTTCTTTTCCCAGCTTCTTATGAAGTACTTTTGTTTTGATACAATCTACAAGGTACGTAATATCTTTATGATAACTAGCTCATACATGCATGCATTTGGCTTTTGCTTGGAATATAAAATGACTTGCTGGTTTCTTTTTTGTTTACCAAATAAAGGGACTTGCCTGTTTCCCAAAAGTTTCTGAAGTCTATGGATTAGATCTATTTCATCCTCTGTGAAATCTCCGCTCTTGAGATTCGGCTTCAAATAGTTCAACCACCTCTGTCTGCAGCTTTTCCTGCATCTGTTTAGACCTGCACATTTACACAAAGACTTTATTTATAACGAGTTTCTAGATAACCAAACTGAAGGACAACTAATTTTCTAGTTAAGTATGCCAATATACTTGTCTCTTTACCTGTTTCGCGAGGAACCTGGTGCCACTTTCCATCTCCATGCTTTTCAATGTACAGCCTCAGAATATCATCTTCCTGTTGAGTCCAGGCACCCTTCCTCATTATTCCTAGCAAATTACTATCCTCCATATGTAAATATATACCAGATTAGAGATCATAAGGCCACCGACGTGCATTACTGCTCTCCACATAAATGAATGAAAAGGACCACAGTACGACTGAAACAATTTGATAGAGGTTTTTTTTTTTTTTTTTTTTTTTTTTACCAGAAACGATAGGCTGTATTTCACTGATTCTTACAAAACAAATTAAATATATAAAACGAATAGGTGTCAATTGGGTAATACTCCAGTGACCAAAATTGGTCTAGAGTGAATTAGTAATTTAGTAAAGACAAGTAATTTAGTAAAGAGAAATTAAGCAATTGACGCAATAAACCTATGCCGGCAACACACGGTTACCGTTAAAAGATGTGAACACATAACTTATTGATAATGATAAATACTACATTCAGCCACCGCAATAGCGCGACCATAATACTTGCTAGGCAAGACAACAAAACAACTACACCACTTCGAGAAGAGAACCCTTGGTTGGCTCGTCATTGTGGTGGACAAGGACACCCTAGATAGCCAGGGCCATTGTAATTTGTAGCTTTCACAACTCTAGTGAGCCTTAGGGTCATATTTTTATAACATATTTTCTTTGAATTTTGTATATTCGAATGGGTTGAACATTATATTTTTTTTTTTTTTTAATTTTTAGACATTCGATAGCGAAACTGCGTGAAAAAAAGGAGAGAAAATAGTTTAACTAGTCAACACAAGTCTACATAGTTTTACTTGTCCCCTGAACATGTATTGTCACACTCTCATCGAAGATGTTGCCTCTCTCGGTTCTTCTTTGAGAAGTATTTTACAGTCAACCAACGGCTATTGTTAGCTTCATATTTCTTGAACTTCTCTATGTGGTTCGTGGTAAATGAGCTGCTTTCTTATAGTGTCAAAACATGCAGAAATAATTCCAGGCTTGTTCTCCTCCGCATCGAGAACTCCATTGTTGTCTCCAGCTTTAACCTGTGGCTTTGGAGGAGAGCGAGATATGGGTTAAGTGGCGGAGTTGTTGAACCTGGAAGCAGATGTAGATGGCGACGCCGGAGATGACAAAGACGGCAAGCTCCCCATTCCCACAATTTTGTTGTTGCTGCTGCTAACAGAGATTTGACGCAGCTACAATTAAAGAGAGGGGATAGATGAAGTAGCGAATAAGGTAAATAGAAAAAAGAGTGATGATGGACATTTTTCTCCCTGCATCTAACAAAGATTTGATGGAAATTCCACTTTCGATTAAATCTGCTAACGGTCTTCTTCACGAGAGTTTGAATTTTAATTTTATTACCTTAGATGCTCTTTTTTGAATACTTCATCACCACGAGGACCATTAATCCAATCGTTTGCAGTCAACTTTTCGGCTTGTCCATCGAAGGTAAATGTTTCTATCTGATTCGATTTACGGTCGCATTGCAAATGGTTTCCCATGGGTGGACACCCCCCCGGGGGGCGCGTTGGCCATATTAAAAATATTGGGGTCCCCATCGGCTTAAAATATATTAAAAACCACAACTGCTAGGGTTTAGCATGTACCGCTCCTTCCATACAGCATCGCCCAATTTACTTCTTTTCTTTTCCATTTTCTCTAACTTTATTTTTAGGGTGAACCGTTGATTTAGTTCTTAAAGTATTAGTTGAATGAAAATTAGGTCCTTAAATTATTTTTTTAAGAAAAATCAGTCCTCAATCTAATAAAATTTGTCAATTACATCCTTAATATTAGATTCGAATTTATTTAATTCAATTTTTCATCAATTTAAGTCACATGACTTGCATATAATACACTTTAGAGAGTAGATTGGTAGTTTTTCATAATTTAATGACTTATTTCCTTAGAATAAATAGTGTATGAAATTAACTTTGAAGTGTAAATTAGACTTTAGATTCACAACATATATACAACATTAAGAGCTTATACGCAAGAAAATGGTGGCAATATCCTTTAAAATGTGACATGTGACTTAATTTGATGAAAAATTAGATAAAATAGCTTTGAATATAATATTAAGGATGTAAATAGCAATTTTTAATGAATTCACAGACTTATTTTACTGAAAAAATAATTAAGAAACCTAATTTTCACTGAGAGGATAATTCAGGAACTAAATCAACCGTTCACCCTTATTTTTATTCTGATTTCAAGGACTATATCCTCCGAGTTCTCAATTTTTTCCACCTTTCTCAAATTAAGATTCTTGGCCACTTTTGTTCGACTCTTATTTTACTACTAGAGAAATGTTAAGTGAATTCTCTCAAAGTGTGACTCTTCATGAATTTTCTACTCTCCCATATTTTTTTGCATAATATTTTACAATATTGATACAAAAATTAACGTTAAACTGTAAAAAAAAGTCATCTCATCGTTTCTCTTACTATACTCGACTTTTTTAAGCCGATGGGACCACGATACATGACTTTTTTAAGCCGATGTCTCTGGCTACAATTTGGTTTTAATCACCAACTATAGTGAGACAAAATAATAATGAAACAGTGAGCATTGGCTGTCTATTTTTGTGTCATCGTCAGCTAGACGTAGAAGCTAAATTAAATGCTAATCAATCAGTTAAATATGTTTCTTACAAATCAGTCACATTATCTTGGATATATTCGACAAAACTTTGATTTATCGCGATCATTCTTGTCCATATATACACGATTGTTTTTCTGTTCAAATCACTACCGGAATTTTTAGTAGCGGCAAAAAAGAAGACGATAAAAATGGAAAATTGCAAAGAACATAATGTGGGTCAAATTGAAAGGTACACCATACATCATATAAGATCTTCGACATTTCTACCGTTATCAATAGCAACAGATTTTGTAATACAATGGGGTTATAATGACATGTGATGGACACATGGACGAATTCAGCATATGCATATGCATATATGAGGCAGTTGTCAACACTCAACTCTTTATGCGATGGAAAATTACTCTAACCAAAAAGATAAACTTTTCTCTCACATTCAATATTATTCCTACCATCTCACCCTTCTTAGTCATGTTACTTTTTATTTAGCTAATGGTTTACAATTTTAGCATATTAAACACCAGTCATTCAAAATCATATAGTTGAACAATAAGTTGATAACATTCTATCGAATTTCAATTTATTTCATCATTCAAAGTTGCCTCCACTAAAAAGTGTTTCTATCTCTGTCCATGGATGGACATAACTAAACCACTTATAATAATAACTCGAGAATTTCAATTGAGAAATATCTTTCATTTATTTCATCTTGTTTTGTTCGCTCAATCAATTTCTTTACTAGTCTGAAATCAGCCTACATTGAAAAGTAGCCATTTGTATACAAAGTCGATAGTTTTTTAATAGGGAAATGCTAGGAATACCATGTTTTACACCATGATTAAACCCTAGTTTGGCATTGAGGTGCTTAAAAAAAAGCAGGATGAAAAAAAGTTAGAGTAAAATTTGTGTTTGGTAACTTCGCTTATTTTGAAAGTAATTGTCATTTTAAGCTGAAAAGTGGCAACATCCTGCTTCTCAAAACCAGCTTTTTTTTTAAGAGGCGGGTGAACTATAGAATTTTAATGAAACTTTCACAATCTCAAAAATACCCTCCTCCGTTTCTCCTTCTTGCTAGGTTTGAAGATTGAATCATCCTGCATACCAGTTCCAAATTCTCAAACTTCAAAAGATAAATATATTAATCAAAAACATAAAAGCAGCAATTTTTGTTCCCGAAAAACCAAATTAGTAATTGTTACATCCAAGGAAAGGACCTGAAATCAACCGACTCATGGAGATCAAATGGGGCAAATTGACGAAATCGTCAGCACCCTGTTTCAACCTGACACGGCGATCCACGATCGTCGGAGCTGGCCATAGTGACCCAACTTCCATGACCGTCTCCAACGCTTCGTCGTCTCCAAGCATGCGCCTCCCCAACTCCAACTGGGTTTGTGAGATTAGATCCAAGCATGCGCCTCCGCAACTCCAACTGGGACTTCGTTAGAATGCGAATTGGGTTTGTGAGATTCAGATTCGTGGTGCAGCAACAAGCAATTTAGGCTTTATTTGATTTGAGCTTCGTTCAAGTTCGATGGCAGAGATTGTAGGTATGGCTTCGAACTAGAGGTTGCAGATTTGATGATCTGGGTTTGACTGTGTCTAATTCGATGTTGCAGCAGCAGAGTGTGGGCTTTGTAGTTGGTTCGTGCCTTCGGATTTGGACGCAGATTGATGGACAAAAAAAAATCATTATTTTTTGGTGAAGTCGGTGAGGTTTTTAGGGAGAGTGGAAAGATGCAGGTTCATGGGGAACTCTCTGGGAGTTGGACTTTTTCAATGATTTTGGTGGAAAGGGTTTTAATGGGGGAAAATATCTGAATTAATAATAATAAAATACTAATAAAATGATTAAAAAATAACAAAATCTTGTTACGTAGCAAATATCCAGTGGGAAAAATGCTAATAATCGTGGGGAAAAAGAATATATTAAGATCAAGCAAGTATATTTAGTAATTCATCTTTATTTGTTAAGAAAATTAAATTAATGACATATCTAGTGTTATACCCTTTTTGATCATTTTACACAGTCACATTTGTTTTACATAAAAGTTTACCAAACACTATAATACTGCTTTTTCTTCCAAAATTACTTTTACAAAAAAGTTTACCAAACATTATGTTGCTTAATTTCACAGCTGCTTATTCTCACAACAACAAAAGCAGTTTTTTTTTTCAAAGCACAGTAATACTAAATCAGCATTTAGATAAAGATTATCATCTGGATTATATTCATTTGTGGTCCGTCTGCTACGCTCCTTCGTACCCTTTGCACTCTGTGAGGTTGCTTCAAAACTTATGCTTGTATAAAGGAAAAAAATATACATGCTTACGTCGTCTTGTCTACCAACTAGCAATTAATGTATTTACACTGGACAATTAAATTTTATAATCAGAGTCTAATCAGAGTCGTTAGTTTTCTTAAGATGTTATTGCTACTTCAAAAAAAGTTGTGGTGCAATTATTATTAGCGCTAGCAGAGCCAAGTATAAGGCTATGATGGGCTATAGCAGAGAGAGGGGGAGAGAGAGAGACAGAGTTCTTTAACATTAAAAATACTAATTAGTTGGGCTACTATATAATTTTTTTAGGGTAAAGTACAAAAAACTACCTCAACTATTGGTGGTACGACACTTTCATACCTCATATTTTAAAATTGACAATGTCATACGTCATCTTTAAAATTTGGTCCAATGTTATACCTTCCATTACTTGGCAATTTACTTTTCAGTTAAATGCTGACGTAACTTGATTCGAGACCCACTTTCTATTAAAAAGTCATTAAAATATTATTAAAAACAAAAAAAAATATTTAATATTTTTAAATATTAAAATAATAATAATAAGTATTTAAAAAAAAAAAAACCCTCGTTCGTCCCACCCCCTTCCCCCCTCCTCTACCTTCTCCCCATCTTCATCTTCTTCCCCCCACCTACAACCCCCTAAAAAAAAAAAAAGTTTCCAATTTGTCTTCCGCCCGCGCCCACCCTCAATTTGTCTTCCCCCTCCCTACCCCCTCTTCTCCCTACTGCAACCCAAAATAAAAATAAAAATAAAGGATGGGTGCGCGGAGAAAATGGAGGATGGGTGCAGAAGATGATGTGGAGAATGGATGAGAGTGGTGGATTTGGGGTTGGCAGGGGGTGGGGGAGGGGACAAACTGGGTTGGGTTTTTTTTTTTTTTTTTTCCTTCTTCTTCTTCTTCTTCTTCTTTCTAGGTTGCAGAGGGTTGGGGGGGGGGGGGGGGGTGGTGGGCGAATTGGGTTAGGTTGGATTTTTTTTTTTTTTCCTTCCTCTTCTTCTTCTGCCCCCACGCGCGCATGCGCAGGGGGTGGTGGTGTTAATGGGTTTTCAAATTTTTTTCTTTTTTTGGTTGAAGATTAAGAAGGGAAGAAGATGAAGATGGGGAGAGAGAGGGGGTTGGGAAGGGACCAATAGAGGGTTGTATTGGATTTTTTTTTTTTTTTTTTTTACTTTTCCTTATTATTTAAAAAAATATTATTTTTTTTATTTTATTTTTAGTAATATTTTATTAAATTTTTAATAGAAAATGGGTTTCGAATCAAGCCACGTCAGCATTTAACTGAAAAGTAAATGGCCAAGTAACGGAAGGTATAACATTGGACCAAATTCTAAAAATGAGGTATGACATTGTCAATTCTAAAAGATGAGGAATGAAAGTGTTGTGACACTAATAGTTGAGGTAGTTTTTTGTACTTTACCCAATTTTTTATTGTCCTAACCCAGCCAAAAGTCTGAATCATGTCTTGTCAGCTCCAATAGTGGCTCAAAATCACAATTTGGGCTAACTGGATTATTGCTCTTATCAACTCCAATAGTGGCTCCAAATGCAATTAGGGATGAGTCATGTCTTATGTTGCTTTCTCATGTTGGCATATATGGAAAGTCAGATGTTGCTTTCTTTTCCAACAACAACCAATTAACCTGAGACAGGTGCATGCGGCCATTTCCACCAATTCCAGCGCATTTGCGAAGGCTTCTCATGTTCCCGCTATGAATTTGGAGTCAAGTAGCCACGACACCCCTGCGACAGCGCGATGGTTTCCACCGTGCCCCTAGTTTGTCAAAAAATAATGTCGATGGCAGTTGGTTGGCTGCTACAAATACGTGGTTTTCTGGGGTTGTTGCACTGGACGTAAATGGTAGTTTCGTTGCAGCTCATAGATACCATATTTATGTTCTTTGCATTGTGGCGGTTGAGGCATTAGCCATTCTTTATAGGTGTGAGTTGGGTATTTCCTTGGGTCTAAACTCAGTTGTCATTTAATCTGATTCGTCGGAGTCAATTTCATGCCTTAAGGATACGCTAACAACTAGCAGTTGGGAGGCTTTTCCCACTCTAGTACAGAGCTAAAAACTAGGAGAATCATTTCAAGACCATCGCTGGTCTTAGATCTCAAGATCAGCTAATATGGCGGCTGACCACCTGGCGTCACAAAGATGTTTAGAAATGTGTGACTTTATTTGGATCGATTGACCCCATCTTCTCTTGTTTATATACTAAACAATGATGAGTTACCTTGCCCTCCTTAATTTATGTATTAGTAGTGTAAGGGGTGACGTGTTAACTTTGGTAGCAGCATCGGGCTCTCTTTCATCCCCTTACACTGCTTAATTTTCATCCTTGTTATTTTGCTTGCCTCGCAATAGGCTTTTGTTTGTACTTTTGGCATCTTTGCCCTGATAATGAAAATTTCTGGTTCTCAAAAAAAAAAAAAAAAAAAAAAAAAAAAAACTAACTGATAACTTTGACTAACGCTAAAAATTATTTAAATTTGCTTTTAGAGAATATAAAACAATAAAGTATTTAAAATGCTAAAAAAAACTAATAACTTTAACTAATGCTAAAAATTTATAGTATTGAATTAAAAAAAATAAAAAGAATTCAATGTCATTACTATCATACACGGCTCTTAGTAAATTGTAGTATTTCACCATTTAATGCATTCACTCATAACTCGTGAAAGATGCTCGTCAATTCCATACAGAATTACAGGCTAGACTAGACATTTTTTAAGTCTAAAAATCAGTAGGCTACACCTCTTGCCAAATAAACACTCTGACATAGACATCTCTTCTTTGACTCTTAGTCTGAAGCTGATTGATTTTTAGCAGATTGAATGATTGTTTACATTGAAAAAGAGCTTGCCAAAAATGTTGAATAAGACAAAATATCAGAAGATTTCAATTCGATTAAGAATCGAATGACACATCATAAATATGTATTTCTTCATTTTACTTGTTAAGTTGTTATGACCCGCCAAAGTCCATAGCCCAAACATAAAGCCTGGATAAGAAACCCAAACAATAACCGGAAAATCGACGGTCCCGCCCAAATATTTGTTCACTCTCACTATTTAACCGCACAGAATCCGCTCTCACTCCATTTCTCCGGGAAACCGCTTTATTGAAAATTTGAACCTCTTCTTCCCAGAGAATCCCCAAACCAAAATTGCATACCCTAATCGCCGCCGTCTGTGGCCTCTTCCTCATCGGGAACCCCCCAGTCCCAGAAGGGAAACTTCCGAAACTGGACCGAACTCCCTGACGAAATCACGTCGTCCATACTCTCGCGGCTGGGAGCGATCGAAATTCTGGAGTCCGCTCATAAGGTGTGCATGAAATGGCGCACGGTGTTCAAGGACCCGCTGATGTGGCGCACTATCGACATGCGCAATGATGGGGATTTCGACGATGAACTTCCTTACGACATGGAGAAGATGTGCCGCCACGCTGTTGATATGAGCCGCGGCGGTTTGGTCGATATCAATATCGAGTACTTCGGCACCGATGATCTCCTCCGATATATCGCTCTTAGGTAAACTGATTAAACTGAAAATATTACTTTTTAGAGTAACATGTATGAATCGTATCTTCATTTACGCTGCCTCCTTTTAAATTGTTGTAATTTTGTCGATATTATTTTAGAAATTAATGTAAACATTTTGTTATCTCTGATTTTTTCGGAATTATAAAACTGCATATGTGTTCGAATCTATGTATGTTCATTTTGTTGAATTACTATGTTTGATGTAGAATTTCTTCAAATGGCTTTTTAGCCAAAATGGTCTATGATTGTCATAAGTCTTTACTTTGGTCTTAAAATTTAAAATTGATAGAAGTGGTTCATAAGTTTGATCAACGTCAATCAATTTGGTTCATTTTGGTTCTTACGTAAAGTATCTCTCTTAAATAAGATTAAAATGACAAAAATATCCTCAATTTAATATACTCATGACCACTTCTATCGGTTTCTAATCTCAAGAATCAAAGTAAGGAGTTATGTCAATCTCCGAGACCTTTTTGGCTAAAAAGCCAATGCTTTTCTGTATTTATGTAACGGCTAACATTTTCATTCATAACCTTTATAGATCAAATGGAATCAGACGACTTCAGATAGCACATGAAATAACCGATGAGGGATTGAGTAAAATGGCTAAGAGACTTTCCCTGTTACACGATCTTGACATCTCATTATGTCAACTCTCGTGTAAATCTGTCCAAGTAGTTTGACATCATTCAAATTGAACAAAGAGTAGTTTAGAATCTGGGATGATGACTCTGATGATGATTATGACAGCAATGGGGAGCCTCGGCCACCTGCTCCTTACAACAAACCAGATGATTCAGATGCACTTGCTATAGCACGAACGATGCCTGGGTTAATCCACCTCCAACTTTTTGGGAATAAAATGTCAGATGATGGCTTCAGGAAGATTCTTGATTGCTGTCCTCATCTCAAGTCACTTAATCTGCGCCATTGTTTCAATCTCAGTTTGGGGGGAGATTTGGAGATAAGATGCATTGAACGAATTAAAAAGTCGTGGCTTCCCAATGATTCCACCAAGGGCTATGAATTTGCTGCTAGATATGATGGTTTCTGTCATAGGTGGACCGAACTCCCAGACGACATTACATTTTCAATACTGTCACGTTTGGGAACTGTCGACATCCTAGAGAATGCTCAGAAGGTGAGCATGAAGTGGCGCAGAATCTGTAAGGACCCTCGGATGTGGCACACTATGGTGATCCTGACCTGCGGTATAGCCTTGATAGGATGTGCCGCCATGCCGTAAATCTTAGTGCTGGCAATTTGGTCGATATCAATATTGAGTGATTTGGCGAATTTGAGCTGCTTCAGTATATCACAAATAGGTAATATATTTATTTGTTTGTCTTATATTTTAAGTTTGATTTGGGATTCTGTTTGGAAGATGTTATTGTCTGTAACTGTGGTTTCTTAGGTTATATGACATTTTTTAGAGCAATATGAATCATATGTTCTTTTTGTTTTGATAAGAAACCGAAATTTTTATCAAACATTTAGATGTTCTATGATTTATTCCACTTCCCTTTTCCTGAGTTCAGAGGTATAAATCTGAGCTGAAATGGTACGATCCACCAGACGTCTTCTGAACATTTAAAAATTGATAAGTTGGAGGGTTATCTAATCGAGCCTGTAGTCTGGTAAGGTTTCAGGGTTTATAGAAGTATAGTCTTCTGTATTCTCTTTTAACCTCTGGCCCCATTTTGGTTCGATGCATCAACGGTTTTGAAGGGGGTATAATTGACTGTGAAGAAAGGCGTTGTGGATTATGTTCTTGGTGAACTTTTATCAACTCCCAAATTATGCATGTTCGTTCAATGAATAATTATGGTGATGTTTAGCTTCTTTTGGTGTATTTTTTTTCCTTAATGTAACGGCTAACACATTCATCTAAATTCTTTCAACAGTTCGAGTAAAATCAGAAGGCTCCGAATTGTGTGTTGCTATGGCATTTGCGATGAGGGATTGTCTGAAGTTGTTTCAAAATTTCCAATGGTGGAGGACATTGACTTAACATTATGCAAAAATATTACGCATAGGTCTCTGAAACTGATTGGGCGCTCTTGCCCTCTTTTGAAATCATTGAAAGTGAACAATGAGTGGCACAAGTACCCAGACGACTGGTTCAATGATGATAGTGATGATGAATTCTCTTTGAATAGAGATGAAGATGCAATTGCTGCAGCTCAAACGATGCCTGGTGTGCGCCACCTCCAGCTGTTTGGGAATCAGATAACTAATGAGCGCTTGAAGAAGATTCTAGATGGTTGTCCTCATCTCGAGTCACTTGATCTGCGGCATTGTTTCAATCTTGATCTCGGGGGAGATTTGGGAAGAATATGCGCTGAACGAATTAAAAAGCCGCTGCTTCCTAATGATTCCATTGCTGGCTATGAATTTAGCCCTTCAATTGATTGGCGTAATCAACAATAAGTCGTCGTGAAAGCCCTGTACGACACTGGTGGGATCCGTACGGAAATTATGATAGTAGTGATTGATTGGTTTGTATGGTGATCAACTGATCATGAGGGACCTGAATTGGGAGTGATGTGTGTGGCCTGATCATTTTTCTTCCAGAGTTTCTGTGAAGCTTCATCCATCGTAGTGACGGTTCTATTTCTTGGTTTGTAGTAACATTATTCTCCTTAGATTCTCAAGAGCTGAAAATTTTCGGTAGTCTTTTCTTATGCTTTGCAGTTTGCAGTTTGCTGGCTGCATTTTATTTATCAGACAAGTGTTAAGATTTTAGCTTTTCAACGTCCTGTTTACCTATGTACTATCGCCATGAAAGGCTTAATGTCTACTTACCTTATCTTAATGTTTGTTGTCTATCTGTTTATGTAACTACAGTCGCGTGAGAAGAGAGATAAGCGCAAAGGGATGGTACCCAGTTGTCTAAAAGTATTGTATTAAAGAAGATAAACAGTGTATCATGGTCGAGTTTTGACAACAAACTCGTCAATAATTGTATCTTGTATAAGGACCAACAAATATCTAGTCTTTGATTAAGGGTCTTTGTTCGATGGTTGTCTATTAGAAGAGTGCTCAAGGGCGATCTTCAACGAAAGCACTCAGGAGAGTCTTTCATAGAGCACTCTGGAGAGACGATCGTCCGTATAGAGTTTTAAGAGGCAGTGGTCGGTAGAGTACTCTAGAGAGGTGGTCATCCGTATAGCACTCTAGAGAGGTGGTCTTCTAGAGAAGGGGTCTCTTCCATCTAGTGGTGATTTAGTTCTCGGTGGATGAGTCTTCTCTCAAGATGGTGACATGGCAAGAGTGGGATCGGCACTTGCATGGGCTTATAAAAGGGTAGACTACTTCTTATATGGTTAATTGTTTTTATGGTGGAACCTCAATTTTTTTCATAGTATTAGACACAAGTTATCCCATGTGTGAAGCCAAACGGCCACATGCGCTCCACGTTATCTCGTTGAGTTGTTCATGTGTTAGGCTTAAAATTTCACCACACGTGAGGAGATGTGTTGAGAATGAATCACACATTGATTAGAGAATAGACCTTACATGAGCTTATAAGAGGTTGGGCTACTCTCCATATTGTCAATTGATTTTATGATGGAACCTCAACTATTTTCCTCGGGTCTGACATGGATCTTCGTTAACAACTTCATATTCCAAAGCAACAGCCAATCATACGGTTTGGTTCAAAGTGTGTGATTGTGGCTTCTATGCAACTCCCCGGAAGCAAGTCTCACATTTCCCACATTATCAATTTAATGGAGGATCACACGATTACATAGATAAAAGGCATAAATTAAAACTATTGTAAAACCTTCTTGGTGCAAATTGGTAAGAGTAAATGGTAGTAATGGTTTTTCAATTTTAACCCAATTGAAGCAATGATCCATCAACTAAAAATTCATTACTATTGATCATTCAACTTATCAAAACATGCAACTATTATAGTCATTTTCGTCAACTCTGTTAAAACTTATGTCAAAATGAATCATATGGCATGCACGTGAGACTAAATTAAGGGGCAAATACGAAGAATCATATAAGAAATATTGTATCAATGGTCCCTCAATTTTAATTCAACTGGAGAAATAGTACATCAACTTTAACCCATTATAGTAATGATTATTCCAACATAATTCATTTTAACAAAATTCTGATTGGGTTGACGAAAATGACCGTAATTACATGTTTCGATGAGTTAAGGGACCAATGGTAATGGATTTTTAGTCCAATTTAATTAAATCTGAGAGACTATTGCTACATTTTACTCAATTAATAAAATAGAACTTCGTTATCCATTTTGAAAATCAACTAAAACTTAGAGGTGTAAATGCATGTAGTTTAAGACATGAAGGGAAATCTGCACAAAAAGAAGGAAGGAAAGGAAATAAGGGGAAAAGAAAACTTCTCACCGCAGAATTTGAATCAAACGGTCAAGATAACTTGGTCAGCAAAATCCAAATCACAAATATGGGGAGAGGATATGAACCCCGGAATGGAGGGACATTTGGGAAGAAATGTGCTTAAACAAGGTAAAAAGCTGTGACGAATGTTACTTTTATATACTTAGACACAAATTTATAAATTTAAGCGACATGAGTTTGGTTAAAGTACAAAATTACGTTACTAGTGATTTTCACCCAGAAACAAGAGGAGAAGTTCAAACTGGTAAAATCGTAGTGTGATAATCTACGCCTATTTTTTTTAGTTAAGGAGGTGAGTATTCAAGTTTTAAATTCCTTCTAATTAAGTTTTTAAATTAAAAGAACTAAGTTGGTCAGTTTAAGAAAATTATATTTTCATTTACGATTCAAATTTAAAAAAAGAGCGTTCCCAAACCAAGCCAAACAAACAAAGTTTTCCGTTTTACTATAATCAAAGAAAACGTTTATTGCACACAATCTTACTCTTATTTTTGTCGGATTTTGGAGTTCTATAACCGTTTAACGTAAAAGAACTCAAACAATCCATTTGAACCACTTTTGATTACGTATAAATTAAACTTTGATAGCACAGAGCACAGCATGTAGGCCGTAGCACAGCGAGAACAGGGCTATGAATTTTATAAGCCATTAATAATAGTTTGCTCAGGAAATCAATAGTGTCTAATTGACTGACATATGAACACAGTTTAAGAACCCTAACCCTACGCTGAGACTGAGACTGAGGAGCTAGGGTTCGTCGCATATAGTCGCTCTCTGCATGACACAAGTTCCGGTGCAAGCCCACCTCACGTGACCCTCTCGTCTTCCCTCCATTCTCGAAACGGCCAACCACAACCAGTCAGTCGAGCGTGCGACGCCGTCGCAGGGGCAGCAAAAGGCTGAGCCACCAGTGGGCAGGATTGCCTTTTTCTGCTGTAAGCCTGTAAGATCGAGTGGGACTCGCTCGGGGCTAGGGAGTCTCTGATCTTACGCTCTTCTTACGCAAACCTCATCACTGATCCCTACCGACTTGACCCGGATTCGTACGGCAAAGATCTGACTTGACACTCCATGTTCCTTTAAGCCAAGCAAAGCACCGGGCTGCCCGTCAGTATCCTGTCGTTGACGTTATGCATGCGCCATGATCTGCATACAAACAATTAAATACGAATTTACAATGGTATGTGAGACTGTAAAATTTTTATCTTTTTATTTTCTTATTAATCATTATATTTTAAAGAAAAAAAACAAGAAATAGGACTGTAAAAATGAGGTTTCATAGCTTCTTTTTCTATATCAGGATCCTCTTCGAATTCTTTTGATGATGGTTCTAAAAATTTGTGAATTATATTCATTCATTGTATATTGTGCGATTAATTTTTATCAATTACTGTTTATATTTATTTTTAAATAAAAATATTTAAAATACGATGAACGGACAATTACAATTCACAAAAAGAATCTGGCAAGGAATCAGACTCTTTTTTTTTCTTACACAAGTATTACTTTAACTAATCTAAATTGCATGAGTATTCCAAATCAGATTGAATATAAGAACGCATTGACTTTAACTATTGTCACTAGTAACACATTTCTTGCCAGGAGACTAATAGTAAGCTTCTTATATATATATATGCATTGTTTAAAATATTGGTATCGATAGAAATATCAATATGCAAATTTGTAGAAATATCGATGCATATATCAATTTTGATTTTGATATCGGTTGCTTTCAATATTGATGGACATGATCAAAATTTAAAATGAAGCTTTAAAGAATGTTAAACACTGATTTAGAAGAAATATAAAAATTTCTCCGATATTTAATTGATACATAGGAAATATCGACGAAATTGGTCGATGGCCGAAATTTAAGAGTTACTTCTATATATAGTGAAGTTTAGACTTCACCCTCCCTCGATATCTTTATCTGACTTTTTGGATATTTCTTCAAAAATATCGACAATATTGAAGAAATTTCAAATATAGTGCTAAACCTAAACCGTGAACAAACAAGCATCTCCACATTGTGTGACAACATATGTTTTTATGTGACCATTCTTTTTATACCTTTTGCTACAATAATTTGAGAAAAGAATTTGATGATCATATGATTCACAAATTGAGATAATAATAATGCAATGAAATAAACCCATCACAATCAATTCAAGCGGTTGTAGTCATGAATATTTTTCCCAAAATATGCACAATAATTTAGTTTGCATGTTAGGTGAAGATGTTCAAGGCTTCAAAGTTGACCCATACAATTTAATACATGCTGATGTAGCTGGCAATTTTGTTTTCCTAAACATCATCTCTCAATTGTCATTTTCTCTCTTTTTATCTTTCTTTCTTTCAAGTGATCAACAATACATGGCTAGTCAAAAGATGAATAGGATATTAAAAATTATCATTGTCGATTTATAGAACTTTATATTTATGATCAAAATTTTATATTTATAATCAAAACTGTTCTTATTCATCCTTGAATAGAGTTCTTACTCATCCTTAATGAGAATTTTGCTCTTAATTAATCCAACAGTTTTCCTTGATTATAAAATTAGTGGACAAAGAACAAGTCGTTTACATTAGTTTTGATAGCGGATAATACTATTTATACACTCATTTTTTACTTCTCATACATTTTTTTTTTAATTTTCGATCGTCGAATCGAATGAATTAAAAAAGATAAATAATTAAAAATTAATAAATATATATAAGGAGTAAAAATAAATATGTAATTACCACTATCCTTGATAATATTCAATAAAAAGTTTGACCCAAGTCAAAGGTTTATTCCAAGATGACTACCCATTTGGCCCCATTGAAAAAATTGTTCCATCCAAAGAAAGTGTTAACCAAATCTCTTTTTCCCAGTGAATGTAAATTTTATCTTATCCACTTTCTACGTACTATTTAAGTGGGGTTACTTTGCCAATTCACATTACTTTTTCTGGAAAGACAACTATAACAATAACCATCTCAATCAATCTCTCTAGCTATCACGAAGATAATAGTGAAACTGCACACCTAGGTAGCTATCACCATTCACACCACTCATTTTGAATATCTTGTTTAATCAAACATGTCTTTTGATTCTTATCTATTTCACGAAGAATTCTCTTTGAGCTCTCTGATACTTCATATTTTGATGTTAATTTTTATGTCAACGTTATACAATATGTGCTAAAAATATAAGATGACAGAGAGTTCACAGATAATCTCACTTTCAAAAGTCTCATTGGCATTTCTCTTTATGACTATCAAATTATGTTAATTTTCTTTTTCAAATGCAAATCAACCACTGTGGCAGCTCACGTATGAATGTGTCTATCACTCGTTAATGGAATGGATTTCAGAACGCTTCATCAAAACAATGTTCATCCGTATGCATATACAACTTGTGATCAGTAGCACAACTCCTATTTATTTGTGCTTGTGACATGTTTCGGTTTTTAGCATTAAGTTGAAAATTTGAAATTAAGAGTACATCAATGCGTAACATACATCAACAGAGTGAAATTTGCTAAACAATGTAAGAAGATTAATTTAGAGATACAGAATCACTTAAAACTTAAACAAACTTATATTGTACGAAGCATAGTAAGATGGCGGATCATGCTCCTGCCCTAAAATTTTGCATGAGAGGAGCTTCCACGTGACCAGCATGAAATGGGAACACGTGGAGGCATTTCATTGGTTTGGCAAAGCATCTTGGGTATATACCCTAGGTTTTGTATTGTTTTGGGTTTTCTTGGAATTATTGTTTGTTTTGGTTTTGAACAAAGGGACAGAGCTTTTAATATAGTTGGTAGGGCTGCCTGGTTGGCAGGTGACCACGGACAATCCCATGTGTTTTTCATGGGCTAATGGACTAATAAATTGATGGGCTTTCCCGACCCGACAATGCCTACAAAAAGTCTTATTCAACTCTTCATATTTTGTATGCCACATGATATGATGATTGATGGTTAGATTATTTCTTTAAATCATCAACCGTCAAATTATGTGATTTACAAAATATGGTCTAAAAGAATGATCTCCATAGCATCACCATTTATGTAAAGTTTTGTTGCTTTACTTTTCCTCGTAGTGAAACAGATGGAACTGAAATATATTAACACATGAGGTCCTGTGGTCGAATTTCCATGTCTTCTAGTATTATTACTTGTAAGCGAGAGTATATCTTCATTGTAGAACACTAACTCTAATTGTATGCAAGAGTCTGTTTGGAGGAGGAAGAATTCTTACGTGTAATCGAGATTTATACTTCCATACAATATCTCATATATACGTGTGATCATATATTTTCTCTCTTCAACTAAGAACTTTTCGTAACATATAGAAAAATATTTATTGGCCAATCTATCTCTAGTTGCAACGTATAATTTTTTATGAATGCAGGCGTTGTGGTTGGTTTAAACGTATAGCATTAAATCGAAATTATTAAAACAAGAAATGATGTGTTACGTGTATTGGTGAATGAGGGCGATGTGGTTGGTTTTAAAAGTATAGCATTAATGGAAATAATTAAAATGTGATGTGTTATTTAAGTTGCAACGAAAGTGGGTCCGGGATGCTGCTCTCTCTTTGTAGTAGGTTTAGGAAGCTTGATGATGAGTTATTCGGTAGGGTTAGAAGTTTTTCTTCTTTCCTATATACAAATGAACCGACCTCGGACCTGTGGAACCAGTAACTCAAGTTGTCGGTGAAAAAATAAGAAAAAAATGTTTTAAAATTAACAACACAAAAGGAAAAAGTGGGAAATTGTGGAATTCAAAAGTAACGAATTTTCTTCAACGTACGACCTTCTCACATTCGGCAGACCAAGTTCCAAGCATCCCTAATTGCATGTAAATAGTCAAATGTTCTTTCGGATAAAGTAGCTTGTTTTACGCTTTGAAATTTATCTTAGATCAGGCTGCATTAAGACGTACGCAACCCAACTGACTATGAAATATCGACAAGCATATTGCATTATAATGTACGTGACACAACCGATTATCAGAATATCAACAAGCATTTTAAACTCGCTCATCAACCGCCACGTTGCCCGTATCATTTTCTTGAATCCTTCTACGTTACTTTATTTGCTTTGTCCATTTAACTGTCTAAATATAATACATGAAGAATAATTAAACAAAATACGTGATAAGACGGTCTAATCTAATATTTCTCATTTTAACGGTAAAATAGTCAAATTGAGAAAATACGTGTACGTACCAACATGGCAATACAGCTTTTTTTTTCTCTTTCTCATGTTCTCAGATATTTTATCTAAATATAAGAAATCTATAAAAAAAAATTTAAAAAAAGAAAAAAAGAAGGGAAACAAAAGACCGCTCGAATATACAACTGTCACCGGCCTGTCACAAAATCGGGCAGGGTTGTCTCAACGCGTGGCGCACATCCCGCCGTTGCTTCTCAGAAGTAATCGAACGCCGTCGATTGTCTCGTATTTCGACTATCCTCGATCTTGGCCTGGCAATACGGCGTCGTGTTTTGCCTTCTTATCGAACCCGGGATCATCGGCGGCGTGAGCGACCGTACCAACGCCAAGTTGATGCCCTTGAAGAACGGATGCTTCTTGACGTCAGCGGCTCCGCGCTTCGACCCGAGTCGCCGGTCCGGGTCCTTGTTGAGAAACCCGGAAATGAGGTCCCGCGCGTGGCCCTCCAGCGCGCTGGAGGGCGCGGAGGTTGGGAATGTTAGAGGTTTTTTCACAATGTTACGCAGGGTGGTCTCGTTCGATGGAGCCGCGAACGGCGTCCGGCCGTAGACCAACTCGTAGAGGAAGATGCCGAATGCCCACCAGTCGACGGCGTTTCCGTGGGACCGACCGGAGGCGACTTCGGGGGTCACGTACTCGTGGGTCCCAACGAAGGACTGCGACCGGGCGGCCACCGGTTCGGCGACGAAGAGCCGGTTCGGGGAGAGGGTCCGGACCTTGCGCGACCGGAACAGCCGGTTGGAGAGGCAGGAGAAGGGGGTGAGAGTTGCCCTCTGCTGCGGGCGGGTGTACGATGGGGTCGATGAGGACGCGGAGTCGGAATACGAGTCGGGTGATTCAACGGCAGGGATTGCGTCCGAGCATAGTGAGAGGTCAAAGTCGGAGAGCATGATGTGACCGTCCGATCTGACCAGCACGTTCTCGGGTTTTAGGTCCCTGTAGATGATTCCCAGCATGTGGAGGTATTCCAACGCCACCAGGACCTCCGCAGCGTAGAACCTGCATATACGGACAAAAAACCGAGTTTAGACCGAGTCGAATCGTCCGAGTTAAACAAAATTAGGACCAAAAAATATGATTGAAGGCGACTATGCAGTGAGATAAAGCAGACAAGATAAGAACATCTCATGTTCTAATCTGAGTAATGTATTCACAAGAAAACAAAATTACAAAAGAAAATGGCGGTCATTTTTAAAAAAAATAATTAATGGAGGAATATTCAAAAATGTACCTTGCGGAGTTGAGGGAGAAGCGTTTTTGAGGCTGATTGTGGCGGAGGGAGTGGAGGTCGCCGCCGGAGCAGTACTCCATGACGATGCAAGAGAAATGCGAGGCTTCGAACTCGGCGTAGAGAGTAGGCAAGAACGGGTGGTCAAGCATTTTTAGGATCTTTCGCTCCATCTCGGCTCTCTGCACCTTCTTCTTCATCGCAAGAGCATCCTTGTCGACTACTTTCATGGCGTAAAGGCACGAGGAAGACGAAGACTCGGTATCCTGATCGGCCGGACTTGAAGAGTCGCTGCTTCTGAGTGTGCAGAGGTAGACGGTGCCGATGTCGCCGGCGCCGATGCGTCGGTGGAGATGGAAGTCGCGGAAAGTGAGGGCTGTTTTTTTGGAGCGAATGGCGGAGTAGGCGAAGTCGGAGGAGCGGTGAGGCTTGAGGCTTAGTGTCTCGGCCGCGAGGTCGGAGGTGGTGGCGGCGGCGGCGGCGTCGAACGAGAGGCGGCTGAAGCTGCTGCAGCTTTCACTGCTCATTGAACTGTGACTCGAGTTTACTGCTTCACCATCCGAATCACGCTCTAACATCTTAGAAATCAAACGTTTTTATGGACACCCAATCCGAATTTCCTCGAGAAAGAATCAATAAGCGGAGGGCTTTTTATATAAATTTTGTGGAGGAATCGAAGGAACAGTTTTCGGCGAATCGGATACGAAGAAGAAAAACAGAAGATTCCTGGGGAATTTGTGACGTGCGGAAAGGCGATTTTAAATTTTAATACAGAGAACTTGGCGAAGGGTTTGTGTTTGTGGTTGGGTCAAGGCTTGTGGCTTGAAGGTTCAAGTGGAGCAGTGACGCCATTAATGGATCTCCGTACGATTGCAGAAAGCGAGTGCCTTGAATGGGAGGTTTAAACGCAGCAGCAGGCTTTTTCAGGTAGGATTTCAGAAGTAGGGTTTCTCTCAAAAAGTATGAAACCTAGAGAGAGAAACAAAAAAGAGGGGGGGGGGGGGGGGGGGAGGAGAGAGGGAGAGAGAGAGAGAGAGGTTTTGGTTTGAGGAGCTGGTTTGCTCAACACACTGTATTTTGAGTTCTGAGAGGAGTTGGAAGGCAGTTGGGTATTTATGCTGGAAGTAATGTAACAGCGCGGTAAAGCGGTAACTTTTTGGGGTGAGGTAATAATATGGAACCCGGATCTTATTTGTGAGGATTTCGGAATCCGTCAATTCTGTTCATTTATCCTATATCATACTATCAGAAATTATTTTAAATTTTTTATTTAAAATTCAACATAAATAATACTTGATAAAAACTGACCGTATAATATATTATGAACGGATACGACTCATTGACCTCCATGATCTCACCAAAAGGATCTAGAAAGGATCCTGTTAGAATAATATGCAGGTTGGGCACGTGGGAATGGTGGTCTTTGTTGTTCTGCGCATGGCGCTAGAAACTTACCGCGGGTGCGGTTTCACTGCTGGGAAGGGGTTGAGGAAAATGTCGGAATTGCCCCTATTGGGGACTGTTACGGTCAATTTTCTTATCGTTGATCTGCGTGTGAGATGGGCATTGAGAACTTTCAGGTGCGTAGATGATAGATACGAATTGGGAACTTTATTCAGAAGAAAAATTAGACTTCAAAGATAGTAAGTTGGTAACTTATCATGCATGCTTTGCCAAGCACATGTGACAAATCAATTTATTAGGTTGTTAATGGGTACCTGTTACGATTAATTAGTTTAATTCATAATTATTACTAATTTCATCTCGATATTACAGCGATATCATTTTAAACGGGTTTTAACGGATACCCATTAACAACTTAATGAGTTGATTTGTCACCTCTATTGGCAAGTCGTTTAATTAAAATGATTTCCTGTTTCAAACCTAAGGTGTGCACAAGTTCTTTTGTTGTATGACATATATCGCAGATCCGACTATAAATATCGATTTTTTTTTCTTTTTTTCTTTTTTTCTTCAATTGATCATACCTGATTTGTAGTTGGTAGCGACTTGACGAAAGAGTTCGGAATAGTCTATTTTATTTGGTAAGTCGCGAGTTTTAAGGGGCTGGATGGGCCAAGTACAACCTCTAAAAACATGCGATGATCGGTTTTTTAGTAGCAATTGTCCTTCCTGACCTGTTGTCATCAACTGTCAGCTTTCTTGAATGAAGAGAAAATTGCGAACGCATCCCATATAATGGTTAAAATTATTGCCTTATATCATGTTAAAACTTTCCCATTTGCATTTGCCTATAAACACAGTTGAAAGCTTATCAACACCTCTAATGTCGAAAAATTGACAAGGTACATAATATCGCGCGCACAGTCTAGCGATTCACATTTACCAAAACAAATGCAAATCATTTGAAACAAAATGTTTGCATAACTACATATCTGAACACAAAACGATTTATAAACATGTAGAGTTGATATCGTCAAGGCATTTGACAAATATAATTAAACAGATTGAGTTAGAACTAGATCGTTATTGAAGTCGAATCCAAACAAAAAACACGATTGAACACGACGCAATGTGAATGCTACCCCCTACCGAAAACAATGGAGGGGTAGGAGTTGATATCATCAAGGCATTATTGACAAAATATAATTAAACAGATCGAGTTAAAGCTAGATCGTTATTGAAGTCGAATCCAAACAAAAAACACAATCGAACACGACGCAAAGTGAATGCTACCCCCTACCGAAAACAATCGAGGGGTAGGAGTTGCACAGGAGTTCTTGTACGGAGCGGGCCAAGAAGGTACCAACTTGATGAAGGCGGTGATGATCACCCCTTTAAATCTGTCGAGTTTTTTGTTTGAGTTCCAAGCCACACCATGTATTGGTATTTAAGATTCTGAAGAAAGCGTGTATCGTTCTTCAGCCTAGCGTTTTCAGTTGCCAATCTATTATCTTGATTTCAAGGGATTTGAATTTTTATGCTCTTAAAAGTGTTGATGCCCCACTGAGCCGCGTGGTTTGTTTTGGTTCGCTTTTTCTCTCTTTCACAAAAATAATTTGCATGGAAGGGGGTCATCACTATGTGATCCAATAACATTATGCCTTGTGAAAAAAAACAAAAACTTACACATAATATAACGTTATTGGATCAAAATGTCACAATGCCGATAAACTCATTTGAGATAAATACGTATTCTCTTTCCCTATCATCATATATATGTATAGGGTTAGGATCCAAAGACATAAGTTTTTTACACATTTTGATACACGTTTTTGTAAGGCCTACTTCATAACGTATTTCAACGATTTAACCGTCTATCGTTTATGTCTTACCTCAAAGATCATGTCTACTAAAAATTGCCCAAATCCAAAAATATGACCATTAGATTAAATTTAGTGTTTCTTTATAGATCGTATTCGTCCATTTTTCTCACTATAAATAAATATCTTAATAATTTTGAATTTACCTAATTTTTCCTATGAATAATTTGTGAATAAAATACTAAAATATAGATGATTTATATCATTGAAGTACATTACTAAATAGTTCCAACAAAATAGGTGTAAAAAACGTAGACATGCTAGAATTGAAAACTAATAATGGTAGCAGTAAAATACAATGAGGGTTGAGAAAAGCGTACAATAATTGAGTCTTCGATGAGAAGTGACTCTTAAAAGTATTTAACTACTCCTTGGCTGCATCCTGCAGATGTCGACTGCAGTAGAAATTTCAAATGCTTCTATTTTCTACTGTTGATTTGAGAGTCTGAATTCTTGGATCATATTTCATTCAAAAGGTTAACTGTCGTTGATCAACGAAACATTTCCAACCAAGTGTCAAATAGTGTCCAAGGCTAAATGATTGCGTGTCGATACTATGAGACGCCCTATAATCTGATTCATCAAATTATGTCGTAGTATTTGATTGACTAGAATTTGAATTCGAGTATATGTTGGCGTGAATCAATTGAATGCTGTTAGTATGTAATTAGGATTCCTTAATTTACTACGATTCTTTAATTGTCTTTTGTACTACAGGTGTAGTCTTGTATGCATATACATTACCTCCAAGGGAAGAATACAACAACAAATCAAACCCTAAATTTTAAACAGGGCCAAAATAATTTGACAAGAATTAAGGATATTTTGTCATTTTTGTCTTTGTTTAATGGAGATTTTTTTACGGAATGACCAGGTGATTGACTGTGGATGGACAGTAGTTCTATCGATTTTAAATCTCAATGACCAAAAAGATGAATTATGTTAATCTTAGAGACTACTTTGGCTCAAAAGCCTATATATTAAATCGTGATTAATATTGACAGTGAAGTATCAAACCTTAGCACATCATCTACGACTCAAATTCAGAATACAGTTTTGGTAACTCTATTGTTGGATTATTATTGTTATATTTTTCGTAATTCAAAAGATATATTATATTCGACACGACAAGTGACTTCGCTGAATTTGATTAATATTCATAGGATCCCTCTTTTTTTGTTTCTTTTTTACACAAATGATACTGGAAGTGACGGATTTGAACATAAGATCTTAGATTCATGAGTGAACTTTCTTAACCATTAAGAATGCCTAAGTTAAATGGTAGAATATATAAGAGGACATAATTAATCTGTAGAAAAATAAATAAAAAAGAATTTAAAAATAAAACTGATATATCAAAAATATGACAAGAATTTAGACGGTTAAAACTTGAAAAGATGGCAGTGATTCATTGCCGTTGAAGATGCTCATTTACACTGGCACCATTCTCTGCTCCTGCGCGCAGCAACGAGGACATAACTACTATTAGCAAATAAGGGTTCATTTGCATTAAACTAGACACTGAATCTCCGACGTTGCATGCGGGCTAAAATTTAATTAGCTATATTGTGTATATTACGCGAAGAGAAATATACATACATCAAATTACACACACACACACACAGATATATAAAATATATATATATAAATATATCACCCATTGCGGTTAAGTCTCTCTCGATGATATGAGTTGTAGCGGACTGCATGTATGTTGGTTGTAGTTAGCCAATTCCACGTGCACCTTCAAATGTCTTTTGAATATGATAAGGAGGTTGAAGTAAACTAACCAGCAAGGAGTATTAGATCGATACTAAAATTCCACATGGCCTAAAGAGAGCTGGGTTTGCAACTGTTTGAGGAGAGATTTTTCAGTACGTCGCGAACATACTCTGGTACTAATTGTATTATTAAATGTCATAATACAAATGATTGAATACTTGAAAAAATTTCTAACACTTGCATTATGATACTTACTGTAACAAACTGTATTTTCGGCATATTAAAAATTTCTCCAGGCTGATTGATTGGGAGATGCAGTCTGCTGGGTCCCTTCCTTTGAAAAGAACGAGACTCTCAAAAGCCTACATGATTTATAAGATTATTAGATTATTTCATACTCGAATATATTTATTATTTCACACTTTTGGAGAAGTATTGAGAGGAAGTTGATGAAAGGGCCCCATGATTGTTTGCATGGAAACCCTAGTGTTTTGTAAAAGGCCAGCAAAAAGTGTAGCAAGTGGAATGGTTTTAACATTTCAGCCTTGACATTACTCCAAAAGTGCAAACCAAAAACCCACATTTAATGTTGGCTTGTTAGTTTTGAGGTCACAAACTTAAACTACCCAAAAATTAGATTATTAGAACCATACTTTACCTATTTAATCACAGGTATACATGAACGCAATTAACTCCAAATGTTAAATTTGAAGAACTATATTCTAATTTACTTCATTTACAGAGAAGAGAATTAGAAACTTGAATAAAAGAGGATACACACACTTCTCCGTAACACACAACTACAACTCCGAATGCTAACTAAATCAATCATTTCATGGTAGAGCTACTAGAGCTGGTATAACCAAGTTAACCCCTGATAAATGTGGCTAACCGGGAATCCATCTTAATAGACACGTTAAAAGTTTTAGACAAATATGTGTACGATAAAATTAATTGTGTTAGGGTTTGTTTTATAGGATTCAATCATTAACAAGCGACGTGATAACGTGTAAGTTTGGTGCATCAAAATGAACTTAGATTTATGTTTAATAGACAAATTAAATACTTGACGGAACGTGTTTGGTGTTGAATAACTTCTTACAACCTACAACATGAACAATCATAAACGCAGCAATTTACCAACCAAAACCTAAGATTTGTTTCCGGCCATCAGTTTAGATATTAAGTCTAATCTGCCTATGTTAATATAGCTGCCTATGTTAATAGTCTAATCTGAACAAAAACACAAACAACCTAATAGTCGTAGGAAGAAAAATTAATAATTGAACTGGGATATTTTGGATGCACTTCAAAGGTAGACAAAATTATCAACTGGTGGAATATTCAATAATTGATCAGAAAATATAACAAGGGCCCAAAAATCTGGTTCATTGAATTAGGTAATTAAGTAATCACTAATATGAACTTTGAATAGGTAATAGTTTGTTTGAAAGTACTTTTAAAATGACTGAAAACATTTTTAGATAATATATATATATTTTTTAAAAACACTTAAAAGTGTTTTCTAAGAAAAAAAAAAAAAAAAAAAAAAAAACACCACTTATATGTTTCTGTACAAGTTCTAAACCAGTGATCACCAAATGTGGCTAATCTAACTCTGTAGATCTTGTGGGCCAAATTTTTAACTCCATTGTTGTCCTTTTACTTACTTTGGTGTTTGGAAATTTCTCGAGGATCTTTCTGTTTTTATATATTGCTATAGAACATGTTAATAATTAATTAATAATTAGTCACTGGATGAATTAACCTTAAACCAGAAGTAATCAGTGAGATTGCCAGATCACTTTTTGTGATTCACAAAGATATCTTACAAGACAATTCTACCTCAATTAATTGTACTATTTGCATATTCTGTTTGAATGTCGCCAATTTCACATGCATCTCTGTTTCCTTCTGTCACAAGAGAACAAGACGAAATCTTATCAACCATAGAAATAGGTCGATAAAAAAATTATGCACATCTTCCATTGAGGGAGTGCAAAAATTGTGAATTGTGCATTATTGGCACACTTTGTACTGGTGACAACAACTGGTTTTGGGAAATCAGTGCAGCTCTAGTACAAGTGATAAAAAGAATTGCCAAACTAGTAAAAATTGAGATGCAAAATGTCTCAAATGCGCATTTTAGCTGCTCGATCGATAACATCGACAAAGACTTTTATGTTTTACTATGACGATAGTTTATGATTCTATTGATACGATCTTCATATGGTGTATATCGATACAATCATCGTTGTTTATTGTTGATACACCGCCTTTCATATGCTAAATTGATATCATAGTATATAGTATCATATAAATTGAAATTATGTTTGACGATCGCGTACCATCGATATATGAGTATGTATATAAATGGCATTTTAACATTTCGTGTCTTATTTTTGCTAGTTATAATTGCACCCCGAATTTGTAGACGTACCACAACGGCCAATTTCCAACTTGTTTTTGGAAAGGAAAGAACTTGGCTGTTGAAAAAATTAGCAGTAGCTCCTGCTGCTCACCAATCACTGATGGACATGTGTCCAATCTGTGATGAAAAAATCAATCACTTGGACACGTGTCCATCTTTGATTGGTGAGCAGTAGGAGCTACTGCTAATTTTTCAGCAACCAAGTTCCGTTCTTTTGGAAATTCATTGTGTTAGAGAGTTGAGAAAACAGTTGGTGTGTATAGTATTATTCGTAAGTTGTAAAGTTGTAGTGCAATCCGAAAGTACAAATTTTTTGTGCTCCCCCCTTAAATACTATTAAAATTTGACATGGAAAACAAAGTGCATAACATTCTCACTCTCCCACACTTTCTCATGTCCAACTCTACGGGACTACATCAACACTAATTAGACCATAAAGATTATAAATGCTAATTGATGAAACTTGTTAGAGTACACCAAACAAAAAAGGGACTTCAAACCAATAACAAGGCTCCCCTCTTTGCAAAGATCGAAAAAGGGGGTAAGGGAAAATGCCTATTGTACACAACCTTTCTCTTACTTTGCAAGGATGTTGTTTCTACGATTCAAACTCACGACCTTTTGGTCACAAAAGAACAAACTTTTCCCTTGCATCAAGGCTTGCACTCAGGGTACACCAAACAGATGGGAAAAAATCAATGGTGTCTTGGTTGGAATAGACCAAAAAATATCAAGCAAACAAATATCTATACCCATCACATTCAAGCTTTGATCATTATCCATGGCATATAAGAGATCCCTTCAATGTATTGAATATTTGGTCCCCCATTTTACCTATAATTTGATAAAGGCTCGTGGAAACTAAAGTAACATTTACACAAAATTAACAATGTATTTTACCAAAAGTGCACGTCGCATTAAAGTACGGCTAGGAGCTTATGATGCTACAAATACAGAGATTTCCGCAGCAAAGTTATGCTTTTCACATCAACCCTAGAAGTTTAATATATGTGAGGAATGCATGATGAATAAATTAATCAATGTAATTATATCAATACATGAAATGTAGGGGTGGAAATGCAACAATAATGGTATATTAGGATTAATTTGTTTTTTTTTTAAAAAAAAATTAATGACCATTTCAAGGAAATAGCAGAGGGAAAATGCATGAGAAATGACTGTGAACAAACCACCAATATTCCCGCTGTTTTGATAGGCCGACAAACGGACAAAATATGTCACGTAGACAAATTCTTCATCAACGAAGCATATAAAAAATGTTGGATTAGTTGAAAATTATGACACTAATTTAATAGTAAAATGACTTTTATATTAAGTCAGTACTGTCTACTAGTTTTACAATAAAATACGATTAAAACCTTAATGGTGTGTGGTACGTAATGGCTGTATCAAGAACAACCCAAAATAGTAAAAAAAAATAAAAAAATTAGGGTTTGGAATCAAAGTACGGAAGTTGAATTATCTCTCTTTCTTGGTACCATAAAAATATGCAGACGTTGCTTCCGTGTCTGCTTGATCCGCTGATATAGTACGGTGGTCGCTCATCTGACTGCTAGATTTTGTCCCGCTGTATGATATTATATATGTATTGCTGGATCTTATTTCTGCAAAATTTATATGATTTTATTTTTATGTGTGATGCAATTTGCAGCTGGTGATTTGGCTCAGGTATTACTAAATGTTGAGGGAGCATGGAGCCCAGACAAGATCAAACTGGTCAACGTTGAACTAATCAATTTCAAAAATTGATAGGCCTATAATAAGGATAAAATGACGGGTCTATAAAGGTAAGACGTCTATAAGAGCGTCTGATTAGTTTGGCTCGAGAAACTAAGAATAATGAATGAAAACAAAATCTTAAAATGAAAACAATTAAAAACGAAATAATTATTAAACGAAAAGATTTCTTTCAAATTATAGATATATAGCCACTCGAGCCTTAAAAGGTTTTTTTTACCACATGTCTAAATTGGGTACTTTTAAAAAAAAAATCCTATATGATGGCCTCATGCATACAAAAAATTCAAGAAATTTTGTTGTATAAATTGCCAAATTTTTTATATTTAGCCCCATTTCGAGATTTTTATGACTTTAACCACGTAAGATTGGTTTGAGGCATTGAGTATTACCTCACATGACTTGGGTGGGATGAAAAATGTGATAAGATTAGCATTTTTAAAACTAATTTAGATTGTGAAATGTGGATTTACTCTAGCAAGAATCATGCAGAAACAAGATTTTTATGTGACCCAAAATCTGCAAGTTATCAGCGTGTTTCATCACTAAAGTTTAATAGAGATTTAAATATACCAGCAAGAATCATACAGCAGCAAGATTTTTATGTCTAGTGTCCCCCTTGCCTTTATTTATCGAAGCCACTAAAGCAGCGTTTGCTCAATTTATTTATCGAAGCCACTACTCGGTGGTGCCTCGAGTGGGCATGAGCACTGCTCAAGTGACCACGAGATAGCTCAAGCCCTCTTGAGCATCTCCATATAAGTCCGAAGTATGTCAACAATTTGGCTACTTTTTAAATTTCTCATTTATAATTAGCTTATTCACAAATTAGACCCTCGAAAACTGTTTAAAAGAGCATTGTGGTGTTAGACATTTATGCATCCTTGAGTCTTGTTTGATTGAACCAAAATCATCAAACTTATGTGATTAAATCCATCTTAATTCATCTTATGGTGCTGACATTGTATTTGAACAAGGATTGTAGGAAATTTTTATTGGCGCTAAAAGAGTAAACATAAACTCAAATAAAACTGCATGTTGATATTTTGAAGCGCCAAAAATAGTGTTCAACAAACTGCGTAAAATATGTGAGAGGTCGGCTCAAGGAGAAATTTTTCATTGGGATCGGAACAAGGATGGTACACCACGTGTTTTTATGTAAGTAGTTGAAAATTATATTTTTTAAGTTATTAACTTTTTAGCAGACATATCCCACAATTTATATAGTAACACATGATGTACCATTCCGTGTTCCAATCACACTGAAAATCTCTCCAGCTCAACGAGCCGAGTTCAATAGGCTCCTTGGCAGCCAGCGATGCTTCACCAGTTGCTGGACATTAACATGTACATAATGAGCCTACATGTGCAGAATTAGTACACAATCTTTCGTCACAAATCAATGAGATTCACAGCTATTTAAATTGGGGTGTGCTATCTACATACTTCAAATTACTTCTCACACATCTCATGTTAATTTTTGTCCGTTGATCTTATTTAATTCATTTGATCCGACGGTCGAAAATTAAAAAAGTGTGTGAAAAGTAAAATAGAGTATGTGAATATCACATCTCTTTAAATTATATCGTACGCAGAGCAGGTTACAACTATTCTCTATGACAACACCACGTCAAACAATTAACCGAGTTGGGTCCAACCCCCTGTAACTAATTAAATTCCAGTACTATATAAAACTTACAAAAGAGTGAGATGTTGTTGCAACTATCATAAATTAATACTGCCCTTATTTATTTAGTACTGAATGTACATGTACTTGAAAGTTACGTGTTGGATACGTACGACAAATTCAACAAAACTACGTACCAAATTTAAGTACAAGTCAAGGTTTGAATACAGTAAACAAATTAACCGATGTACAACAACAAATGTAGCGAAAATGTGTACCTCATGACGAAATGTTTTACTACCACATCCACGCATAAACCAAATTAGCTAACTTAATAAACTTCGATCTTCCGTATCTATTTTTACAATTAATAATTCGCTTGGAAAAAAAAACCTAACTAGGACCATATGTCACTCAATTTAGCTAATTTAAATTTAATCGTTTGTGCACTCGAGTATTATTGCACTATAGGTGGGGAGTTTATTTTCTATATAAGCAATATTTTACTTTAAATTAATCTAAACTACTAAGACAGGAACTCAAACTCAAATGTTATAACCAATCGTCAAGTAGTGCACTCTTGCTTGAAAGCTGCAAAGGGGGATTTGGTGGCAGAAGCGCAATGATCTAGCCCAAACCTGTTTAATTAGATGAAGTAGCAAGGCATATGAAGGGAATGACGACCCTTCTTGGAGATAACTCCAAAAGCCGAACCTAGCCCAACCTACTTAAACAACCCGTGTAACAATTTCATACCGTCTTGCTACCTTGACTTTAGACTTTTAATATATACCTTTGTCCTAGCTACGGTGTGGGCACCAGATCCACTTAGTGAGGTCCGGCAAGACTTTATGTCCGATATAGTAGTGTTAGACATTTGTCATACTTAAGTAGTGGGATAGACTCTTTAAGCGTTTCTCATTAACATTATCAAATTATTAAGGGATTTTATGTATAAAAGAAGAAGGAAAAAAAAAATTGATTGTAACTAAATACAAAGAATAAGATCTGAACCATCAAAAGCCACCAACTTCATCTTCAACATCACCAGGCCCCGTCCCCAAAACTGGGCCACTTCAAAACAAAACCCAATTGAGCCCAGAACTCGACCTGGGTAGTAATGGGTACTCTGCCTGGTTGGTTTGCTTAATTCAAAGTTGGTGAACCAAAATAACCCCAACGAAATATGGAAATTCCGGAGAAAATCCAAGGGGTGATATGGATTCAATATATCGCGAAAAATTGAGAAATTAAACAGAACCCAAAAATTGCTTTATGACTGGACTCGACAACCACCACCACCTTCACCATCACCTTGTGAATAAAGCTTTAATATTTGAAGCGTCTGAACTCTCTGAGACCTCTCTCTGAAACGTATAAATTTGCAAAAGTGAAGTAGTACGGAGTAAATAACTCAGCTTCCGAAAGCATCAGTCACAGTCTCTCGAAAACTCAAATTAAAAAAAATAAAATAAATAAAGCGAAAAAGGAGATAATTTCCCACTAAGAAACTTCAGATTCTTCAACTAATCCTTGCATTTATACCACCACCCCTTTTTCTCATTCGCTTCTCACTCATAAAACACAAACAAGAGAGAAATAGAGAGAGATAGAGAGAGGGAGAGTGGTGTGTTTTCTTATATTTTTATTTTTATTTTAGTATTATATTTGTTTTCTAGGAGAAGGGTGTCAAGCATGAGCAAGAAGATATGGGTTTTGGTTTTGCAGTGCCTCTTGCTCGTGGGAATGGGATGCCATCTGGGTAACTTCTCTTCTCTTCTGTTTTTTATTTTTCATGTTTACAGTGGAGTTCTCTGGTTTTTATGTTATTTTTCTTGCTGTTTTTTCGTTTTTGTATTTTTGTTTGGAAATCTTGTTGTTCAGAAGTTGGCCGTTTCTGGTCAGGTTTATATATTTGTTTTTTCTGTGTTTCCCAGGATATATATAGTTGTATATGAACATTTGAAGCTTGCAGAATGCAAGGGATTGGGAAGTAGGCCAATCCTCCTATTTAAGGCGCCAATTTTTGGACCAAAAAGAAAAGAAAAAGTTTGTCTAGGCAAATCCAATCCCACTTATAGGCTTGGATAGCTATTTGTTTGGACACAAACTTGAGAACGTTACTCACAAAAGTATGGTATCCCTGTTTATTGGTCTCACTCGGTTTCACGTTGGTTTCATCGGATGTGGAAGTTGCCCTAGTCATACAAGATACAACCCTAACGAAATTTCTCTTGTTTGTTGAATTTTATTGATGCCAGTTCTGACTTTTATGGGGGTCCATGTTGTGAGACATGAGTCACATGATCTTCTAGGCCACCTTCTAACTGGTATTATTCAATTTTAGGCGTAGCTATCCACTTTTCTTTATGTTTTGTTGCTTGAATCGGTAGAGACTTGTTTTGAAATTGAAGATTTAATTTACTGAATCTTTTACAAACTTTTAGTTTCGACAATGGGAGCAGCGGTGCAAGAGAAGGCAGATGGAGCAATTCCAGACACCACATTGTCACCACCAGAAGGGAACACAACATTCCTTGATGGCACGACATGGTGCGTAGCCCTTCCCGGGGTTTCCCAAGCCGATTTGCAGAACGCATTAGACTGGGCCTGCGGATTGGGAATGGCAGACTGCAAGCCAATTCAAAAGGGTGGACCGTGTTACGAACCAGATACTCTGGTGTCTCATGCCTCTTATGCCTTCAATAATTATTATCAGCAGAACGGGAATTCGGACATTGCTTGCAATTTTGGAGGAACTGCAGGTGTTACTAAAAAGAACCCAAGTAAGTTGTGCAGCTCCCCTTCCTGATAAGAATTAGTGCAACAAAGGGTCACTTAAAAGATCTGTTGGTGGAATCCAAATCGGAACAACTTAGATCGACTTTGAAGTCGTAACTAAATGGATTTTCGGTATCGAAGAATCCAAATGAATTCTTTGGTGCCCCTTAGAAGCTAATGTTCTTTGACATTGTAAGGTGGTACAAGGGTCTAGTTCTTCCCGAATTTTTTACCCGGGATTTCACCCCGACACTTCCTTAAACGGGGAAGATGCCATTAGGCCAGAAAGCCATTTGGTAGCGTTGGCAATCTCACCAAGTTTTCTGATCAATCTCTTGATTATATGGTTATCTCTATATTCTCCACATAGCAATAAGTAAACATGACTGTAAGATCAAATTGGGGCTGCACAAACTCTACCGGAATGTGTTCGCTCTACGATATTTATCGTTCTATGCCTTCAATTCTGCTCTACTGATCAGTTTCATCACATTACAGGTCATGGAAAATGCAACTACGCTGCGCCCGGGTACGCTTGTTGCATCACACAGTTTAGTTTGCGTAATCTAAAACACAAGTCTCTTACTTTTACAATGCTCATAGATTGATACACCCTTTGTTCCTGTTTCTTTCAGATCTGTAGGCTCTGCAGCACCTCCATTCTCAAAGCAAAGTCCCATCTCTCTTTGGTGGCAACTTGCTGGCCTTCTGCTGCCATTGTATCTCGGAAGCTGATATTTTTGATGGGTTAATTAAACTGCTTCCAAGAAAAGCCAAAATTCCAGGTGCTTTTACAAAAAGCTATTTGCTGTTACTCTGGGGGAAAAAAGCAGGAGATGAGAACATGATTATAAATTTAGAATAGGGTTTTGTAATTGTAGTATGCTTTATCCCTATCTTTGTTTTTGGTTTAGGAATCTTTTACCTCTAATTAATCAAATCCTATCCTTCCACCTTTTGCCTGATTGCTTTCTTCTTCTAAACGTATTCATTCATGGTGATTTCACACTTCACACCCATGTTGTCTTGTTTGAGTGGAACATCATATGGACTTCTAAATCTAACCATCACTTTGCATGGAATATGGTGTTTCTCCCATTGTGGATTTCATCTTCTATTTCTAGGTCTTTCGTAGATCGAGGATTGCCGTTATTGCAGTATTTTAAGTCAATTATGATATGTTATACGTTTTAACTTTTTTATATGATAGTACATGATTGACGTAAGATATCGTCATAATGACATGGTTGCGAAGTTAGTTTCTGTCTTTTCTCATACCAGATATTCATGTTCAACAACAATATTATTGATTACAGTATTGACACATTTCTTATTATAACAAGTCTCGCAAATAAGAAAGCACCGATTTTTCAAGGTTTAGCTTTGTTGACCTTTACCATTTTGTAGAACTGACTAGGAAGCTCAACCTCGATTTGCAAATCCGCACCCCTCTTCAAGGAATTATCGATCAATTTGCATAAAATCAAATATAAAAATATTTATAGTACTGAAGTTACAAGATTGACCTTAACAATTTCTCAAGAGATTTTGAGAGAAAGATACGTATGAGGAGAAGTAGAACCAATCAAATCCCAGGAAACAGAAATCTGGAGGTTTAAATGTGGGGGCCCACTCACCCTCTGCAATGTCTGCATAGTATCTTTGTGGATCACATATTTACATAATTTTGTCTTTCACAGGTCCTTGGCAAACCAAATTCATCATTGCATAAACAATACACCTCAAATGACAATTTTGCCCTCTAGATGGCTAATCCCGGTCCATCAGTGGACTGGACTTGCATTTAACTTTCAAACCAACCTAGCCCAGTCCAACCGGCCCAACGGAAGCCCAAATGTAAGATTTCAAAAATTAAATCCAATCAGAAGTTGCTGCTGCAGCAACACAAACAAGGGTCCCACAAACAAAACATTATCCAATTGAGTAAAATGATTAATCCAATGGGACAGAGCCACGTCGGCAGCGAAGGATCTTGGTCTATCCAAATCTGGAATTCTGGAGCCACAGGTTGCTCATGTGGCTGCGGCCGCAGACTTTGTTACCCTAAAAGCTTATAGCGATATTATGGTATGCAAAACTTGATAAAATTATCAAACAAGTAAGAGAGAAACTGCAAAACTGCAACAAATCTCAGCAAATGGCAGCTACCACTGTGACCACTTCTCTCCCCCAGTTCAACGGGCTCAGACCCAAAATCTCCTTCTCTAATGTGCAAAGCATGGTAAGTTCTGCTTTCGTCTTGGTCTTTAGGATTTGACGTTGATTGATTAAAGATATATGATAAAGTTATATTAAGGAAATTTAAATGCTATAAGAATAGAGATTTTGTTATACTGAGGTTAATGGAGAATCGAACGCAGAATTTCGAGTGTAAAAGGTGTAGGAGTAAATGCTCTTTAACTACTTGTATTTGATCAATACACGAAACTTCGAATTGCAGAATGACGTTATTGACTAACTTGAGTTACAAACCTCTTATTTCTCGTTTTACAGGCGGTTGCTCAACCAATGAGGCGCAAAGGCCAAGGCGCTTTGGGAGCTCGCTGCGATTTCATTGGTTCATCCACCAATTTGGTAAGCAAATATTTCACAGAATTATATATACATACAACAACCAGACCATACATTAGCAGGTGAATGTGATTAAATTACTAATTAATTTGTTCAATTAAATAATCTTGATTTGTTCAGATAATGGTGACTACTACAAGCCTAATGCTGTTTGCCGGAAGATTCGGGTTGGCCCCGTCGGCAAACAGGAAGGCAACGGCAGGATTAAAGCTTGAAACAAGGGACTCTGGGCTGCAGACTGGCGACCCGGCTGGGTTTACACTTGCTGATACCTTGGCCTGTGGGACAGTAGGTCACATTATTGGGGTTGGTGTTGTTCTTGGCCTTAAGAATGTTGGTGCCCTGTAATTAGTCAATTAATCAATCAAATTTCCAAGAGTTTGATTCAAAAGAGGAACATGTTTGTGAACTCCTCTTGCATTGAATGGTATTTTTAAGTGTCATATTGATAGAAGAATGACAAACGCTAAGAATGCTGAACTTTTCCTTTTTAAGCAAGCCCTCATTGCTCTAAACTTTCTTAATTGTTTTTTGGTAGTGAAGGGGGCGACGCTTTGCACTTGGTGGAGCGTCTTTAGTCTTTGTTCACCTCTTCACTGCTTTATGTTTGTTTTCTTTGGTTGTTGCCTCCTGGTAGGCCTCCCTATGCTTTTGGCTCTGGCCCTAGTTATGAATATTTCCAGTTTCAAAAAAAAAAGAAATTTCTTGTAACGTGACAAGTGAGATGGAGAGATAATCAACGATGTAAACCAAATGCACGGAAATTTCTCTCATTGAAAACTTCTTCGCAGAGGACCTTCTAAACACCACCTGTCTTGGTGCAACAAATACAAGCATATTGGACTGCATATCGCGTTGTGTAAGAATCGTAAAATTTGGGTTGTAAAAGGAGCCCAAGGAATATGAATTATATTGACTAAAAAGACCAACCACCTCTTGTTTAGTGGCACTTCAGATTTTTATGTTAGAAGATGTTCGAATTTCCACTTCCCCATTAATAAGAACAACCTAATTGTAAAAGAAAAAGAAAAAAACTAAACAAGACCAAAGTAAGAAAAATAAATTTGCAGTTGGAAAATTTGACTCGGATATAATTTTGAAGAACACATTATGTACATGATATATTATTGAGTGCCACCCCTTGTACACGAGATATTATTATTTTAATTTACACTAGAGAAAAAAGAGGGTTTCAACCTGGAACACAATAAATGGGATAGAAACCATAATTACCTGGCAAATCCACCATTTCAATTTTCCAATCCTTTTCACTCTTACAACAAAAATAGGTCTTGCTTTTATAGGAAGATAGATGATGTTCACACATTCCTTTTAATTTATGACTGTCGATTAGATAAATCAACGGAAACGACACACAAGATTTAATAGTAATGTGTGAGAAACTAAAAAGAATGTGTTTGTAACTTTCCATGGAAAATGTAAATATTCCAAAAACGGGCGAAATGGGTCATGAGTATGGATCAAGCCGAGACCTATAAAATTAGCTAAACCGGATCGCACCCAAGTCCCAACAAACCCACCCATGGATCCGCTGAAAAAACCCAAAAGGCCATAAAGCCCAACGACGCCGCTTCATTGCATTTCGGATCTTCTGTCTGTTTCTAGATGAGCGAGTGAGACTGAGAGCTAATCGGCTACACAGCCGAAAAGAGAGGAGAGAGAGAGAGGGAGAGAGAAAGAGGGTGCTGCTGGCTAGGGCTCACTGGTTCGGCTCCTTTCTCCACAAAACCAATTTGCAGAAGAAGAAGAAGAAGAAGAAGAAGAAGAAGAAGAGGAGAAGAGGAAGATGAGCATATGGAACTACGTCGTAACGGCTCACAAGCCCACCAACGTCACCCACTCCTGCGTCGGCAATTTCACCGCCCCTCAGGAGCTCAATCTCATCACTGCGTACGTCACCCCCCAATTCCTCTCTCTCTCTCTCTCTCTTCTTTATCTTTCTCTCTCTTCGATTTTGTATCTTTCTGCTAGGGTTTCGCTAATGCGTTAGTTTCCTGAGGCAGTCTCTTCATCTTCTCATATACATATATATATATATATACCTGGTTAATTTTGGCTTAGAAATTCAAGCATTAAGTTGTTTGCAAGATTGAAAATTTCGAAACAACAAAAAAAACTTCAGGTTTCGGACCGAAGGCGATTGAGTTTGGGATTTCCTGGCAATTTTTTCAAAATTTTTTCGTTTGATGCCGAGAGTTTTCTGGGAATCAATGAAATATTATACTTGTAGCTCTTTTTAGGTTATCAAGATTATCAATTGCTCTTTTAGTGGGGAGTAGTAGTGCGGGAGCGGTTCAATCGATTGTCTAGAAGGCTTTTATTGATAGAGCTTTCGTGTCTGCGCATAAAACAAGGACTCTTCATTCTGCTGTTTAGAGATTTCCTTGATTAATCATATTATTTTGCAGCAAGATTTCTTGTCCAGAGTTATATCTTGTTCATGATTGGTTTCATAAATTCTTTTTCAGGAAATGTACGCGAATTGAAATTCAGCTACTTACTCCTCTGGGACTGCAGGTATGTATGTCAATCTATTTTGTGGTAAAAGAGAAAAGATAGATACTTTAAAATTAATAGCTTACTTGTGCGTTGTGTCATTAAACCCTCAGGTTCCAAGAATTGTATCATCGCATTTTAAATGTCCAATGACAATCTTTGGAAAATTGTTGCTCTTCGGTGTTCCTTGCACCTTTTTGGTAGTTGATGATGTTATGTTGACTTTTGTCCAGGGATTTATATATTATTGGGAACAAAGTAGTAAGAATTTAATTCTAAAGCTTAGGCATTCTGCATGAAGTTTCGGCATCTAAGAATCAAAATTTTAAACTTTAAACTTGGACATAGTAACATTAGACTTTGCATAGTACGTAAGTTGTCCCCTAATAAGAAGTTCTTATTAAGAACTATCATCTACTACTCATTTTACTGAACTCTTATAAATAAAATTATTGTGCAGAACTTGCACAATAAGTTTTACTTGACTGTACATAATATGATTTATTTCACGAAGCCATTTACCATGGCATTTGAATTACACGTGAAATACACGATCGAATAAACTGTATCTTCATTCTTGGAATTAATATTTGAACTTTTTTTTATGTTTATCTCTTTCTGCTATAAAATATCAAATTTGTAGCTTTGTTTCTGTTGCCATTTAAAACTAGCATCCATTAGCATTAAGCTAAATTTTGTTTCTCTGCAGCCTATCTTGGATGTCCCTATATATGGAAGAATAGCGACGCTTGAACTTTTCCGGCCTCATGTGAGTCTTAATGTCATATTTTTGTCTGATTTTGTATTATAATTTTTTTTGGTTTTAATATTGTTTTTGTTTTTTTTCAACAGGGTGAAACACAGGATTTTCTATTCATTGCAACAGAAAGATACAAATTTTGTGTTCTTCAGTGGGATGCTGAAGCATCTGAGCTCATCACTAGGTTAGATATGCAAACCAAGTGAAAGTATTGTTGTTTAAAATTATTTGCAAAAGTACTCACTTCATATGGACTGTAGATATATGTTTAATGACATTCTGACAAATGCATGTCCTTGTCGTGTAGGGCAATGGGGGATGTCTCAGATCGCATAGGTCGTCCAACAGACAATGGTCAAGTAAGTTAAATGATTCTACGACCCTCAATTCCTGTAGCTTTTTCTTGTTAAAATTTTTTCTGTCTTTCTAGAGTTGACGTCTAAATGATGTTTAAGTTTCAACTGGGAAATCCATAAATATGACTAATGTATGTTTTCTTTACCTACTATTTTTTGCAGATTGGTATTATTGATCCAGATTGTAGATTAATCGGACTCCATTTGTATGATGGATTGTTTAAGGTATGTGGTTTTGAATACTGGGAAGAAATATAAAGATCTTCATTTTGTCATCACATTTATAGTTTAGAAATGAAATAATATGCTGTTGGTTTTTCAGGTCATTCCTTTTGATAATAAAGGGCAGCTCAAGGAAGCATTTAATATACGGTATTTTTTCTCTCGTTCTTTTACTTTTCTAGTAAAATATATATTTTGTTGATTAGTCTTCCTGTCATTAACTGACCATGAGTTATATTTAAAATTTACTCAAATAGACAATTGATTTTACAAGGCCTCACTATACATTTGTAATCGTGCTTAATTATGTTGCTAGCTGCAATGTCATATTTCTTGCTCTCTTCTTTTTGTGTGAAATTATAATTTCTTTTCACTCTAACTACACCTTTGGCTAACTTTTCAGGCTTGAGGAACTTCAAGTTTTGGATATCAAGTTTCTATATGGTTGCTCAAAACCAACAATTGTAGTCCTATATCAGGTACTAGTCATTCCTTTCGTTTGGTTATCAAGTTTATGTTGGGCTACTGTTTCACTTTTATCTTTGTATCACCTAATTTGTCTTAGTATCGTATGTTCAAGTTTTCTTATACTGTTATGTTTGTTATGTTCCTTGTATGTCTTAGTGTCGTATGTTCAAGTTTTCTTATTAGTATCGTATGTTCAAGTTTTCTTATTCTGTTATGTTTGTTACGTTCCTTGTATCAGATTGAACATTATTTTAGCAAAGGCTTAGCCAATGCTATGTAAGATCCTAGTAGAACAGCAGTTTCAAAATGGAAAACTTGGTAAAAACAAGCGTGATCTGGTCAATGATGTTGGTATATTTTTTTCTACACATGTCTACACAAACCATCTAAGATCTTTGTAAATCTGCTCCATTTCTAAGTCACAGTACATTGTTCATGTGTAGTGTTAGGTATTGCCCCATATAACATTAGTACATATACTAAAATTGTGGGAGGCCTTTTTGGGTGGTAAATTAGTGTAGGAGTATTAACCAAATTTTTTTATTGCCTTACTATGGTTGAAATATTGCAGGATAACAAAGATGTTCGCCATGTCAAAACATATGAAGTTTCTCTGAAGGATAAGGATTTTGTTGAAGGTCCTTGGGCACAGAACAACGTTGAAAATGGGGCTGATTTGTTAATACCAGTTCCTCCGCCGCTCTGTGGTGTTCTTATTATCGGAGAAGATAATATTGTTTACCGCAGCCCGAATACATTTAAAGCAATCCCAATAAGACATGTATGCTATAGTATCATATGAATGTTGTTTGGAATTACGTGTTGAATTGGTTATAGAAGTATTATTTCAAGTTTTTCTTTTTCATTTGTTATAGTCCATCACAAAAGCCTATGGGAAAGTAGATGCAGATGGTTCCAGGTATTTACTTGGTGATCATGCCGGGCTACTTCACCTACTTGTTATAACGCATGAGAAAGAAAAGTGAGTTCTAATACATCCTTGAAACATCTAATTGTTTGTGGTTGAAGATTATGGGGTTAGTTTCTCAGTATTTCATCTACACTTCTTCTTGTAGGGTGACTGGACTGAAAATTGAGCTCTTGGGGGAGACATCAATTGCATCTACCATCTCATACCTTGATAATGCATTTGTCTATATCGGATCAAGTTATGGGGATTCACAGGTGGGGTAGTCAGAACTATTGCTTGTTACTTGTTCTATTCTTAGCTATAAAAAATTGTTCTTCAAAGACTGTACACATAAGACTATAAAGATAGATATGACAGAAAGTAGTGGTTTAATAATGTGCTTGAAGTTTTAAATGAAATAAAGATGTGCGATTATTATGATCAAAATTACATTGATACCTCATTAAATGATTTGGATTATAATATATTAACACTCCATAGTGTTGTGAACACAGCTTGTAAAGCTGAATCTACATCCTGATGCAAAGGGTTCATATGTGGAAGTGTTAGAAAGGTACGTCAATTTGGGGCCGATCGTTGACTTTTGTGTGGTTGATCTTGAGAGGCAAGGCCAGGGTCAGGTTGTAACTTGTTCTGGAGCTTTCAAGGATGGTTCTCTTCGTGTAGTTCGAAATGGAATTGGAATCAATGAACAGGTTTGACTTATTTAAATATTTTGGTAATCAGTACCCAAGGTTTCATTTTGTACGTTTGCATGGGGTTCTTGCATACTGATGCCTGTAATTATTATATGATGTTGAACAGGCATCCGTTGAGCTTCAAGGTATTAAGGGAATGTGGTCGTTAAGATCCTCCACTGATGATCCTTATGACACCTTCCTGGTTGTAAGCTTTATCAGTGAGACAAGGATTTTGGCAATGAATATTGAGGATGAGTTGGAAGAAACTGAGATAGAAGGCTTCTGTTCTCAAGTACAGACTTTGTTTTGCCATGATGCTGTCTGTAATCAACTGGTGCAGGTAAGTTGTCTCCATATTGCATTGTTTCTTCTATGTTTTAATGCATATAGTAGAATATACTCAAAAGCAAGCACGTTTATGTTTTTTTTTTGGCCTTTTATGTCATTAGGGACGCAAACGCTAATTTTCAGTCATCACTGTCACATCGCTACCACCATTTGGAATGCAAAGTTTTAAGTTGCTTCTCACCCCCTAGTTTCTCTTCTACCAGCCTTAGGGACACTTTAATAACTATTAATTTGAACATTGCTGGTCTACAATTTCGTAATAAATGATCACATCATAACTGAGGTAGTAGGGAAAATCTACACGATCTATCTCACTTAGATGGTGTGGATGTATTTTCACCGGCCACGTTTGTTACCTGTTTTAGGTGATGTTAACATTTTTGAGGTTATATTTTTGTTTTAGAAAATATTCTATTATGTAATAATCTTGATTGTATAGATGATTAATTTATTGATGATTGACATGTATTGTATCTATTGCATGCTGGCTGATGAATTGACATCACAGGTAACTTCAAGCTCTGTAAGATTAGTCAGTTCTACAACTAGGGAGCTCAAGCATGAGTGGAATGCTCCAGCAGGCTATTCAATTAATGTTGCCACTGCTAATGCCACCCAGGTTTTGTTTCTACTTGTTAACTTTTAAGTTTGCAAGTAAGCTAATAAAAGTTGTGTTTCTTATTAAAAACTAAGTTTTCAAGTAAGGACCATTGACAGTTTTAGCTGTGCCATTGAATTAGATCAGTTTTGTTTTTTTTTAGGATTTAGGATTCATGTTCCCCATAAATATTCAGGACATCCTATACTATAATATAGAATAGGTGGTTTTTCATAAGGAGCTTCTGTTGACTCCCAAAACCTAGATTAAGATCAACTTTTAGAAAAAAACAAACCAGCATATTTCTGAAACATCCTTGAAAAATTAACTCTCTTATTTCTTTGAAACTTGAAATGAAAAATATTTTATAGATTCCCTGGTGTTGATAAATCCCCTTTCTAGTCTCAGAATTGCTAATGAGTTACCATACATGCTGTTTCCTAACATGGTATTGTTTCCTTTTGTGGATGTCTGCGTCAACATTTGGTTGCCTGTTGTTAATGGCTAACTGGTTGTTGCTTTAATCTACTTCTGTGACAGGTTTTATTGGCGACTGGTGGAAAGCACTTAGTTTATTTGGAAATTGGTGATGGGATATTGACAGAGAAAAACCACGCACAGTTAGATTTTGAGATATCATGCCTTGACATAAACCCTATAGGCGACAATCCCAACTATAGCCAGCTGGCAGCTGTTGGAATGTGGACAGATATTAGTGTCCAGATATATTCACTTCCTGACCTGAACCGCATCACAAAGGAACATTTGGGAGGGGAGATCATACCTCGTTCTGTTCTTCTTTGTGCATTTGAAGGGGTATGCATGTGCTTGAGCCTACTTCACTAAATCAATTCTAAGTTGTAGTCATTTTGTATGACTTGCTCATTAATATTGGTCAGAAATGCAATGTCTTTTTTTGAGATTACCGTTGGGGAGTGGCTCTTCTAATAGCATGTTCAACTGATTATAATTTTAATTATCATTATTTTGGAATTTATCTAAAGAGTTGGGTCTGTGTTTGTGTCAATCAATGGGGACTTCTGTAGCGTAGATGAGGGAATATTAATTTGCACATCTATTGCTTTCTTTAGTTCCTTCGTAAAGTTTTTACTTTAGTTATTTGGTTACCGAGTAAATTTTTTGTTACTGTTTTTTTAATCAGATATCCTACCTATTGTGTGCCCTAGGAGATGGGCACCTCTTAAACTTTATATTGAACACAAGCACTGGTGAGTTGACGGACAGGAAAAAAGTCTCTCTTGGGACACAGCCCATTACACTCCGTACCTTCTCATCCAAGAGTACTACGCATGTATTTGCTGCATCGGATAGGCCAACTGTCATATATAGTAGCAACAAGAAACTGCTTTACAGCAACGTAAATCTGAAAGAAGTCAGCCATATGTGCCCATTCAACTCTGCTGCTTTTCCAGATAGGTACTTTTCTCTTTCTATTGTTCACTCATAAAATATGGATAGGATCTTGGTTTGGTGGATACAAGGTTTAGTCTATATCCAAATATCATATCTCTTTTCATATTTTCAATTTGTAATCCACTGTTGCTTATGTGATGGCTGCCATTTTATGTAAATTATCATGCCGGGATGGTTTATAGTAGTTAAAGTCGCGAGTTAGTTTCCAAATTGATTATTAGAGTTACCATTTTTTGGTGTGATAATATGCTTTATGATCTTCTTTCTCAAAAAAAAAAAAAAAAAAAAAGACTTTATGATATTAGCATGTTTTAAATATTTCTTTAAATGAAAGTTTACATAAAAATAATGGTCTGGGTGCAACTTAGACAACCATACGCTGTTTTTTTCCCTTTCTGTTCTGTTACTGTGTAGGTTTGACGGGGGAACTCTTCCTCCGCCCTCCTTAAACTGTCAACTTTCAGAGATTAAACACTTGACTTTTTTTTTTCTTGTGACAACAGCCTTGCAATTGCTAAGGAAGGTGAACTTACTATTGGCACAATTGATGACATCCAGAAGCTTCATATTCGCTCTATTCCCCTAGGTGAGCATGCACGTCGTATCTGTCATCAGGAGCAGTCCAGGACTTTCGCCATTTTGAGTGTGAAATATAACCAGTCTAGTGCAGAAGACTCAGAAACACACTTCATCCGATTGTTAGATGATCAGAGTTTCGACCTCGTAACATATTATCAACTGGACGCTTTTGAGTATGCCTGCTCTATACTTAGCTGTTCTTTCTCGGATGACATGAATGTATATTACTGTGTCGGGACTGCATATGTTCTCCCGGAAGAAAATGAGCCAACCAAGGTAAGATAGCACTTCAGTTTACTGGTTAGTGCAGAAATCTCACTTGAACTGGTAAGTAGCTGATTTTCCATCCTCCCTCTGTAAGCTGACAATATTGTATAATTGTAGGGCCGCATTCTGGTTTTCATTGTTGAAGATGGGAAGCTGCAGCTCGTCGCTGAGAAGGAAACCAAGGGGTCTGTTTACTCTTTAAATGCATTCAATGGCAAGTTACTTGCTGCTATTAATCAAAAGATACAGTTATACAAGTGGACTCTGCGGGATGATGGTACTCGTGAATTGCAATCGGAATGTGGACATCATGGCCACATACTTGCCCTTTATGTCCAGACTCGTGGAGATTTCATCATTGTTGGGGATTTAATGAAGTCAATTTCTCTGTTAATGTACAAGGTAATAAAACTAACTTTCAACCCTCTGCATGCCTTGGACTAGTACTGCTCAAAGTAGTATTGGTAGGTGATTTGTTTACTCCGACATGAATTGCGTAAAGTTGCAACTTAAAATTAGTTGATCCAATGAAAATGAAAAGTGATATTGGGATATTTTGTGGGAGGTCATATTTTTCGTCATAGGTGTCAAGGCCTTGTAATAAGAGTCCCTTTTGTCTCTGCTAGTTCATCATGAGGTTCTCTTGTTTGAATTTGTTGATCCAGTTTTTACTCTGTTGTTAGTCTCTGTCCATTTAAGAGGAGCGAGCCCATGATTATAATGCAAATTATAAACTATTCTCTTGCTTAACCGAAATTTTTTGTTCTTGTATTCAGCATGAGGAAGGTGCCATTGAGGAGCGAGCCCGTGATTATAATGCAAATTGGATGTCTGCTGTAGAGATCCTCGACGATGATGTTTACATTGGAGCTGAAAATTTCTTCAACCTCTTCACTGTTCGTAAAAATAGTGAGGGTGCAACTGATGAGGAACGGGGCCGCCTTGAGGTTGTAGGTGAGTATCACCTAGGCGAGTTTGTCAATAGGTTCCGGCACGGCTCTCTTGTCATGCGGTTGCCAGACTCTGATGTGGGCCAGATTCCAACTGTCATCTTTGGCACCGTGAATGGTGTGATCGGAGTAATTGCCTCACTTCCTCAAGAGCAATATGCATTTTTGGAGAAGCTCCAGTCAAACTTGAGGAAGGTGATAAAGGGTGTTGGAGGGTTGAGCCACGAGCAGTGGAGGTCATTCAGCAACGAGAAGAAAACTGTAGACACCAAAAATTTCTTGGATGGCGATCTGATAGAATCATTCCTTGATCTAAACCGCAGCAAGATGGATGAGATCTCAAAACAAATGCGCGTTTCAGTGGAGGAGCTCTGCAAGAGAGTAGAAGAAATGACGAGGCTGCATTGAGTTGGGACCACGGTTTAGTTTTCGATTGCACATGTGGTACATATTGGCACTGTAACTATGATCTGTTGTGAAATACCTGGCTGTGAACTTGGGTTTGAGTTTTACTGTAAAACTATAACAAGGAAAAATTGGATGTTCGTTCTCTTAGTCGGTATTTTTCTTCGATTGTGAAGGGCATGCAAATGCAATGCATTTACGTTTGTGTTGTTATTTATTTGTATTTTTCTGAGGTGTCTTTGGATACGTGTGATATTTTGGGATTCAAGATGCATATAAAAACGGGTGGTGCTATCTACGCACCCTTTTATGTCTTTCATACATCCCTCTCAATTTTCGGTTGTCATATCAAATGAATTGAAGATAATCAAATAATTGAATTAATAGTGGTGTGTAGAAGATAAAGAGGTGTATGGATAGCACGGTCCCATCAAAACCATTGAAATCATAGGAAAGAATGCTATCTATCTCATCAATAGGCTTAGCTCTGAGGGCGGGGATTGGAAAGGGCGAAGATGAAGCTGATACTGTAGATTGCTGCACTTTGAAGGTAGAGCATGTGAAAGCAATCGCCCCTAACTCGTTGGAGTTTTAACTTCCTCGATAAAGATTCGATCAGATACGAAAACACCGCTGAAGTTGAGGTTCCTTTTTACAAGGCAATTAGACAGTTCCAGGCCGGGAAGCGCAGCAATGATCATCTCTTCGACAAGCTGGATGCGAGTAGATTGAATGCTCATTTAAAGCAACGGATGCCTGGCCTTGGCCTTACGGCGAAGAGAGAAGATGGTTGCTTAGCAGCAGAAGCTGGGGATCGGGAGAGCTTAGGCTTGAAATGGAGCTGGGATACCAGTATATTTCCCTCCTCTAATATCACGGATTTGGTTATACATGTCTTCGTTTTGTTACAATCCTTGTGGGTTGGAACTCGTGCTTACAAGTCTAAACTTGAATAGATTATCTATACGTTTGCATTCGAAACAAATCGTAGCATAAAACACTTGTTCACGAATAGTGAAGCTTCAGTCCAAGAACAGAAAAAAGCAACAAACTGCTCTTCGAAAAGAAGAAGCAGAGGAGTGAGAAGAAATCTAGCAGCACCGGTGACTTACTTGGCACTCACTCAACGTCAGTTTGATGCTCAATCAATCTCCGATGAGTTTAACTTAAAAGGCGGTCATGCTTAACTTGCAATAAGTACACTAACACATCGCTCTCTCTCAAACACTGTCCACCAAATCCTCGTCGACAAGAAAGCTCAGTACTAAAACCTGGAGGGATGAGTGGGCTTAAAAAAAATAAAGTTTTATAAAAAACGTTTTGAAAACATTATAACCCCTCGTCGTAAAACAAGTATAGTTTTCAAAATATACATACTACGTATAATATGGAAATACTTACCATAGCCTGCGATATCTCAAGACTTCAATACGTCATAAATTCATAAATAAGCATATCTTCTAAAGATCACAATATCTCGCAGAAATAAATAAATCACATTGAGTGCTCATCGACACATGCTGACACACGAGTTCATGCATATGTATTCTGACATGAACATGACTGGATGTAATAATGATTTACGCTTTAGTACTACAATCACATGAAGACTAGCGTTATACGCATCATTTACGAGTCCTAATTGCCTATAGTAATCTAGGACAGGGCTGGCACCTACAATGGATCCAAAGTGAGCATGTGGTGCGATGTGAACATCCGTGTGAAAGACTGGCCCTAGCCTGGGCGAGTACTAACACCAGTGCAGCAACGATGAGCAGATAATGTTAATACGATCACACAGCAGTAAATCAATAATTCACGTTGACGTAATACTAATAAATAAAATATTAATTATGGCCGTAATTAAAATCCCATAAAAGTACGCATACCTATGCATCCCGTAGGATTTAGGATAATTTCGTAAATTCCATTATTTTGCTAATTCTTATAAACATTAGTCTAATCTAGGCATAAATAGGAAATTCTTTTTCAAATGTATAAGTGGAAACTAAATAAATATATGATATTGCGAAGTTGCAGCCATTCGAGCTAGGAAAGCTGAATTCTCCGATAGTAATTGCACCTAAGAATAATATTGGAACCCATTAGTAAAACTCAACTAAAACGACTAAATTTGGGAAAACAGAGTGCGGATTTGGAATTAGAACGTCGAATTACGCTAAGAGGGATCCTTGGCAAATTTTGTAAAAAGTCAACAGTCAACCCTAAAAGGTCAACCGAGCCAACCCGACAGTCAACTATGTTAAAACTTTGAAATTTCACTAAATGGATGTCAAAAACGGACTCGGGGCGTTGAAATTAGCCTAGGAGGGTTTCCAAGAATATTTCAAAAAAATCAACGCAAGGAATATTCTAAAGAATATTCCATATCCATTTTGGAATTGGGCCGCCCTAGAACATCGGCCTAAAGGTTTGGGCTAGTTTGGCCAAAGGTTTAGGCGAAGGATTTTGGGCTTAAGGCTTTTTTTATTTTTTTTTTCTTTCTCTGGTAGATTCTAGGAAAAAGGATGGCTAGGATAAACCCCGGCTCCAACCAACCAAAAGTTTCACAAAACCTAGCCTTCCAATATATCAAAACAAAGCTCGGAGAACAAGGAATCAAAATATACATTTGGTCTCCTCGGCCATGGCCAGAGTTGGACGGAAAATGGCTCGAAAGTTGTCGGATTTTCGTCGGAAAATTGGGGAGAGTTTCTCCTGAACTGATATGCACCAAAACTACAACATTTCTCTCAAATAAAAGAAGAATCATATACAAAACAGTGATCTAAGATGATTGTCGTCGATTTCAAAGCTTACCTCAGTCGGATTCATCGAGAATCCGCCGTTGGTTCGTTGGAGGAATATAGTACAGTGATCTGTGTCATTGTCAGGGGTTCTAAGGTTTTTGTTTGGGTTCAAGACAAGGAAGAAGGTGACGATGGTGGCGCTGGTTCACGGGAAAGATGGAACTCAACGTTGGAGGTGGCGAGGCAAAGTGGTGCCTTGGTGTTGTTGTAGAGGAAACGAGGGATGATAAATGAGAGCGTAAGTGAAGAAAGAGTTCGAGCGAGATTTCTAGAGAGCTCAGGGAGGAAGACACGCGGCAAGAGGAGAATGGAGAGTTTTGGGATATATGGGCCCCACGGGCCAATATAAATTAATAAAGTATTTAAAATATCCCCCAAATAATATTCAAATAATAATATAATAACAAAAATTTCTTAAAATAATAATATAATAATTATGAGAAATATATAAAATAATAAATAGTAATTTTTTTTTCAAAAATACTTTTCGGATTTGTAGTTCTGTAAAACATTCGTCGTAATCCTGACTTCGATTTCGCTTGTGCCTACGCGTTCGTACCGCCAAGTACTTCGAAAATATGGTAATATAGTAGCTTGTACGCGTCACGAAATGATGGTCAACGAAAGTCAATAATCTCGCCACTAGGGCATTTTTGTCAATTCACACTTCTAAAATTATTAAAGCAGTAAAATTAGGGACGGGTTGTCACAGTCAGACTACAGTTTCAAATATTTCAGCACCATGTTTACCAATTTTATGCCCTTGAAATTGTTTGACGAGAGGAGCTAGAACTGTAAATTTGATTTCAACTCCTTTCATATTTGGTCATCTTTTTCTTTTTTTTTTTGAGAGAAATATTTTGTCATCTTAAAAGAGGTATTAGTTTCCCACCTTGAATCCCATAACTAGTGGGATTGATGTTATGATTTGATTAACTGAGCTAATTATTTAATTTAGGTCTTAATTAATTCAACATGTTTTTCAGAAATTTAGCTCTTAATTAAAACAAAGCCAAATTCACCTTAATTTTTGGCGCCATTTTATTTTAATTTTCTTTGATTTTCCCCCTCTTTTTCCCAAACAAATTTAATTCATCGGTGTGAAATACAAGTAAAGTCGAACCAGATGAATCTTCAACAATTCAACCTTTACGTTTACGTGTATGCGCCACATTGCCAAGAAAATTTAAATTACAAAAAAATCGAAAGTAATTCCGTCCCTTATTATATTTTTTGGCTTTTTGTGTTCCCTCAGGTCAATTTGTGATGGAGAAAAATGACCGGACCGAACTATATCGATGATACAGACTCCGGGAGCCTCTTCGACACTATCAAGGTGCAGCAAGGCAGAAAGCCGGTTGATGTGAACTTTTGTTCGAACACAATATATAAATGGGACTCTAGATCATGACCTTTTGCATCATCGGATTGAAGATGTTTCTAGACAAAAAGGAACTGCAGGATATGGAGATTGATCTTAAAGCTCAAATCATCAAATCATTGCAAGATCCGAGATAATGGAAATACAATATAATCTTGATGCTCAAATAAATGCTTCCAAGCCTTTTGATTGATAATTGGATATGTACTTTATAGTGTGTAGGATGACAAAGTTTTTTCAGGTTGCCAGTAGATTAGGGAGCTGGCGGATTTAGAACTACGCCGAAGTGCTAGAAGATAACATCTTTCTTTCACTGTGGTAAAAGCTTATTTACATTTTTTTCAACTATTATTTTCCTCCTCTGTTTATGTTCTTTGTTTAATTTTCAATTTTCACGGTGAAAACTCGTGTAGAAATTAAAAAATATTTCTTAGAAAAAAGGAAGAAAAAAAAGGTGTGAGAGGGAGAGAGCGGAGGAATTCCTTGCCCCATTTTGGAGGTCAGAAATAAAAAGAAGGAATTCAACATGTAATCCTTGACATGTCCAGTAAGTACAACCAGTTTGGATTTCATACATTCGTTACATGTAATCCTTTTCAGGTACTATACCCAAGTATTTGGATAATTTGACTACAATGGTCAACAATTCTGATGCCGGCTCTTTTCATGGCTGTGACTAAGCCACATTGACATTAAAAGCATTGATCTTTCTTCAAATAATTTACAACGTGAAATCTCTGAAGAAATAAGCAGTCTCATTCTATTGGGCACCTTGAATTTGTCCATGAATCAATAAGGTCGGAAACTTGCATTGGCTTGGAACTCTTGATCTCTCACACAACCACCTCTTGGGACAGATTCCTCAAAACTTTTCATCTTTAACATCTTTGTCCCACTTGAACTTGTCTTACAACAACTTGCTAGGAATAATTCATTCGGAAAACCAACTTCAAACGCTTAATGATTCTTCCATTCATATAATCAATCCATCGCAATGTAGTGTTCCTCTCTCAACCAAGTGTTTTGGAGATGACACTTTTACTACTGAGGATGCAAAAGACGAGAATGAAAATGGAAATGACCAGTTGCGGTTCTATGTAAGAGTGGCACTTGCTTCCTCATAGGCTTTTGGGGCATTTGCGGCACATAGATTTCAAAGACATCGTGGAGACTTGTCTATTTTCAATTCTTTGACAATATCAAAGATAAGGTAGCACTAGCAATTGCAAGGAAGAAACTGTAGGGACTTAACGAGGTTTTGTCACTGCATTGGGTCTTGATGCATGAATCATATGCATGACATGGATCACGACTCATCGAGCAGATGATCGCAACAGCAGTGCAGTCTCATTGAAATCGTATGCTTCGTGAAGCATGCCAGCCCGCCCAAGCAGGTCAACCATACAACCATAATGCTCAAGCATTGGCTCCACATCGTACTCATCCCCTGTGCTTTTGAAAACTCTCCAGCCATCTTCAACAAGCCACCATGATTGCAAGCCATCAAAAGGCAATAACAACTTGTTACAATATATTACAATATCTCTTGACGCATTTTCATGTTTTGAAAGCGTTGCATGACTACTTTATTATGAATAGGCAACAACATCAAATATCTCTCTATAAAAATAATTGTGTTATTATCATCAATTGATTTCATATTCGATTTCTTAATTGATTGTTCAAAAATTCCATAGTCGAAAATCTTCTATCACATGGAATTGCTATATGCATCATGTGTATATTTTCCAGAAAAATTGAGTGTGAGCATCTGTCCCCCGGGGCCCAATGTGGCTCTGTCCATGGTCCCCTGTAACCCTGTAAAAAGTAAAAATAAGTTTAGATACACATGGTATTTAAAAGTAAAAAGTTAAAGCAAAAACGAGTTGATACTTTCCTATAAAGATTTTCTTTATATAATTAGATTATACAGAATAACCTGTCATTTTCGGACTACACACCTTATTTCCCAAATTAATGAGATCAATATCAGTGCCGGTAGTAGCCCGAGTAGGCGGGCGCCTACGGCCCCCACTCTGGGGGGGCCCCCAAATTTATTTATTTATTTTTATATATATAGAGAATTGTTATTGACACTTTAAAAATCTCGTCCTACATTTTTTACAAGTATATTTTTTTTCTTCCAAATATAGAAAGTTTGGAACGTACGCCACTAGAATTTTGGAATACCAATAACAATTATATATATAATTTTGTAGTTTGAGTAAAATATCTCAACATGAAATTATAAAAAAAAAAATTTGGAACTTGCTGTGCAGCTTTCGGCCTTGGGAAGGGCCGGAAGGCCCAAAATATTTCTTAAGTATGTGTGTGTGTGTGTGTATGGTTTTTGTAGTAGTTAATTAATTTGAAGAAGTTAAAAGATGTAGACAATGATAGCTTGAAGAGTTTTTGCATCAATCTTGAAGGATTTCTGAAACATGGTGAGCATTCTGATATTGATAGAAATGACTTATTTATAGAGCTAATAATCTTGAGAGAAACTTTGCCGAAGGAAATAAATCGGGCAATGGAAGTGCTGAAATATATAAGACAAATGGATGGTTGTTTCCTGAATGCATGGGTTGCTTATCGTATTTTGTTAACCATACCAATTACAGTTGCCTCTACTGAAAGAAGTTTCTCAAAATTAAAGTTGATCAAATCGTATCTTCGATCAACTATGTCACAAAAAAGATTAAATGGGTTAGCTATTTTGTCAATTGAAAAAAATTGGTTGAAAAGTTAGATTATGTAAACTTAATTAGTGCATTTACGTCTAAAAACGCGAGACATGTAATATTTAAGTAATATTTGCATATCTTTCTTCTTTAGATATGAATTCTAATGATTTTTGATATAGAAATGAATTTTTTCATATATTTAGCGAAACCTTTTCTTATACATATAAATGTACAACGAGTCGGATGTCAAAGAACTTTAGGGCCCCCATTTGAAGGCTCGCCTAGGGCTCCCAATTTCTCAGGGCCGGCCCTGATCAATATTTATTATTTTGCCAGAAATATTATTAGATTATTATTGGTCGGAATTCATACATGTGCTATTTTGGAATTCAGGATATAATCATATATATGTATAAAAACCATTGATATCTTTGGAAAACAGTTGGTAGATTTGCGTATAGTACACACGTACGTATTTTAAAAAATATTATGTGTACGAATTTTTCAAAGTATCTTTTCGTATTTGCCAAACTATGCATTGACGTACACAATTTTTCTTCTTGAGAAAGTCATCTCTTATAAGTTGATACAGTCCTACATACGAAACGATCCAGTAATGGATCATCGATTCAGGTATTGCACTGGAAATATTGATATGGTGGTGTATGACGCGTTTTGTTTGTTTAAGAATTCTATTTGGTGTAATTAACATGTGCACGTTTCCGTTCCACTACAAATTAACGAGGCAAAAGAGCAAATATCAAAGGGACCAACCTACAAAGCTTTCCATTTTGGGTAAAGAAATGGACTGCTAACCAAATCCCTCTGAAGACAGCATGCAAATAAAATCCATTTACCATTTTCACATGATGACTTGACTCTGGCACACAGAAATTTGAAAGACCTGGAGAAAGAAGTAAGGTCTGGTTTGAATACCACTTTGTCTGACATAACGTGTTACGTCGAACTGCACTTGCTATTACATAAACCCAGATATAGAGACTCTGCTTCTGCCCACCATGAAGAGCAAGAGCACCCCTCCAGAGATTGAATCCCCAAAAACCAACAAAATCCTTTCCTCCCCAAGCCCAATCCTCTCGGTCAGGTAACCACCCTACTGTTGAACAAGGAGCTCTACATTGCTGGGTTTGTTTTCGTCTGAGGTATGCCCTTGCTTCCAGTTATCTCTCTCTCTGATATGTGCTTTGATTTGATTTTATTACTTGCAAAAGCGGAGCTCGTAACAACGGACTCGGATCCTCTCCGGACTTATCTGTCCGAACTGATTTTGGCGGTTGGATTCAGTCCTACGGTTAATAATTAATTTTGTTTTTTAATGGGTTTTTTTTTTCTCTTTCCTGCTATCTTTTTCTCACTACTCTCTCCTTCTGCTTGCTGTGCTCTCCTTTTGGGTGTTTTTTTGGTTGTTGAAGAAGAAAGAAGCCAGGGGTTTGAGATAGAGGTTGTTGGGTTATTTGATTTTCTGCTTGAGACAAACAACAAAGATGGCTGTGTTGAAAATCTGAGATGTGGGAGGCGAGATTTTGAGCAAAAAATAATTGAAATTAATATTTCTGTAGCTTCAGTTTTTCATCTGGGAAAAAAGGAGAGAGAGGAGAGAAAAAACAGAAGGAGACGGAGTTAGAAGATAAACACGTTAAAAAGCGAAATTAATTACTAACCGTAGGACGTGAATCTAAGGGCCAGAATCAGTGTACCCGTCGGATCCGGACAGAAAAGTCCGAGTGAATCCAAGTCCGTAACATATCTCTCTTAGTTCAGTGTAGCCTTTTGATATCAACTGTTCTTTAGTCCTTTTCTTATATTTTAGAACTGTTCTTGCTTGGCTCTTTACCTGTTTGAGTTTGTACAATATTTTTAGTTCAATTTTGATTTTTAATCATATATAACAAAAATCTAGCCGCCAATTTCTTCGTCCTTTTCTTATGTAGTGAATGAGCAGCTTCTCCAAGAACCCTAAAATCCAAACCCTATTTGATAAAAGTATGAAAATTTACAAGCTTATGATCGATTTGGATTCACCGTGAAGAAAACTGGTGTCTAAATATATCAACGTGTTAATTATGACCATAGATAAAAGGGCGCTACAAATAGCAGGAGTTGATCTTAGTAAACAAGCCAAACAACTCCGTTCAGGGGGGTTGATTTAACATAAAAAATATTTATACAAAAAGGGTTCTTTTAATTTCTTTAGAATTTGAAAATACGGGTTACTACTTTTCGGATTACTTGTAAAACCAATATGTTGCTTTATTAGTTTCTGCCCAGTTCATCAGGTTCAATTGTAAAACCAACATATTAGATTTGATCCTCTTCAACGTATTGTTGCTGAATGCTAAATCTTTTCTTTGTTTCCAGTTGAACCCACACTCCATCCTTTTCAACATGATCCGTGGTCTGGTCTTGTCGGTGGTGGTGGTGGTGCTGCTGCTGTTGCTGCAGAGCAACAACAATGCCTCTGCACTATCCGAGGAATACAAGACCTATATCATCCGGATGGACTACGAATCCTCATCAGCCACTCTTGCATCTTTCCCGTCCGTGGAGGCGTGGCACAAGTCCGTCCTCAAGTCGCTGCCTTCGTCTCCTCCGGACTACGACGACAACAGTGACATGCTATTGTACTCCTACAGCCACGCCTTGCACGGCTTCAGTGCCAGACTCACTGACTCGCAGTTGTCGGAACTGGAGGACTCGCCTGCTCACGTCGCCACGTATCCGGACTCATTTGGCCGGCTGTTCACCACCCATACCCCTAAGTTTCTCGGCCTTAATGATAAAGTTGGCGTCTGGCCTGCTTCTTCCTATGGAAAAGATGTGATAATAGGAGTGATCGACACCGGAATTTGGCCGGACACTACTACAAAAGGACCTAATAGTGTCACTTCTTGCGTCGCTTTAATATTATATAGTGGCGAAAAAGAGATTTGCGACACTCAGTGAAGATGACGTCGTGGTTAGTGTCGCTTATAAGCGTCATAAAATTTCTATGTCGCTTTTAAACCGACGTAAAAATTTAGTGTCGCTTATAATCGACATATATTTTAATATTTTTAAGCAATGGCGTCGCTTTAAATAAAATAGTGTCGCTTTTAAGCGACATAAACTATTAGTGTCGCTTCTAGGCGACACTAATTCTTGTTTTTAATATTTTAAATCTTGCGTCGGTTTTGAGCGACATATATTTTGAAAACCAGTGTCGGTTGTAAGCGACACATTGTTGCTCTTTATACCCTCTCCCCCGTGTTTTCTTTTTCTTCTCTTGCACTTTTCTTATTCGTTCTTCCAATTTTTACAAAGTCTCCCGTGTTCCTCTTTCAGCTATCTCCTTTGGTTTGCAAACTTCATTTGTTCCTCTGTTCTCTCTTTCAGCTTTCTCCTTTGGTTTTCAAAATTCATTTGTTCCTCTTCACAACAGTAAGTTTTTCTTGCTTATAATATTTTTATTTTCACAACAGTAAGTTTTTCTTGTTTAATTTTTAGTTACAATTTATTTTTGTAGGAAAGTTATTGGAGTTGGTTGAGTACATAAAGAATTGTTGACGTCGAAATTCTTCAACAAATCAGGTTTGTATCCCTAACTTCTTTAATTTTTAAATTGTATAATACACAAGTTTATTTATTTAAAAATTATAATTTAAGCACTTAGATAAAATTCTACTATTTTTGTTAAATTAATAAAAATTTAGTCGAATTAATTAATTTTGTCACTCTAATTGTTATTTTAATTTGTTGTTATTTTGATAATTTTTTGTTGTTATTTACTAGAATGAATTAGATGAACATAATTTGAATTGTTATGAGAAAATGGAATGAATAATATTTATAAGCATTTATGTTAAATTAACAATATTAAATATAACATAAACTTATAATATTGAGTAATATAAGAATATATTATGTTAATTTTTTTTTTTGCACTCTAAGTGTTATTTTAATTTGGTGTTATTTTGATAATATTTTGTTGTTATTTACTAGAATGGATTAGATGAACATAATTTGAATTGTTATGAGAAAATGGAATGAATAATATTTATAAGCATTTATGTTAAATTAACAATATTAAATATAACATAAACTTATAATATTGAGTAATATAAGAATACAATATGTTAATTTTTTTTTTTTTTGCACTCTAATTGTTATTTTAATTTGTTGTTATTTTGATAATTTTTTGTTGTTATTTACTAGAATGGATTAGATGAACATAATTTGAATTGGTATGAGAAGATGGAATGAATAATATTTATAAGCATTTATGTTAAATTAACAATATTAAATATAACATAAACTTATAATATTGAGTAATATAAGAATATATTATGTTAATTTTTTTTTTTTTTTTTGCACTCTAATTGTTATTTTAATTTGTTGTTATTTTGATAATTTTTTGTTGTTATTTACTAGAATGGATTAGATGAACATAATTTGAATTGTTATGAGAAGATGGAATGAATAATATTTATATGCATTTATGTTAAATTAACAATATTAAATATAACATAAACTTATAATATTGAGTAATATTATAATATATTATGTTATTTATTTTTTTTTTTTGCACTCTAATAAGAATATAAGCTAAACTTATAATATTTAGGAATATAAAAATATAAGAATATAACCTTTCATAAGAATATAACCTAAACTTATAATATAAGAATATCCTTTCATATAAGAATATAACCTTTCATATAAGAATATAACCTAAACTTATAATATTTAGGAATATAAGAATATATTAATTAATTTTTTTTGCACTCTAATTGTTATTTGAATTTGTTGTTATTTTGATAAGTTTGATAACTTTTGGTTGTTATTTATTAGAATGGATTAGATGAGCATAATTTTGACAACTTTTTGTTGTTATTTTAATTTGCTTTTACTATAATAGGTGTTGAAAATTAAAAGATTGCAATCGTGATAGAGTTCGAGGGGTGAAAGATAGAAATTGAAAATTTTGATAGTTATGCCTACATGATAGGGATTGAAAGATTGTAGGCATCTTAGTGTCAACATAATATTTTACCTTCGTAAAGTGGTAAAATATGGACAAGAGTTGGTTGACAATACCCCGAAATTTTGAAGCGTATACAACTGGAATTAATTTGTTTTTGGATCAAGCAGTTGCAAATGGTGTTGGTCCTGATAAGTTTAGATGTCCTTGCAAAAGATGTTGTAATCGATATTCTTTTGTTAGGAACACCATTGTTGAACATCTCATATTGTATGATATGGATAAAGATTATAAAAACGCTTGTTGGCGACATCATGGCGAGCAAAACATTGGAGAGCAAAATGTGGGAATTGGAGAAGAAGAAACAGGAGATGAGGTGATTGGCATGCATGATTTTCTTAATGATGTATTTGTCCAACCATTAACAGAAGAAGGTGTTGGGCCATCTACTGAACCCCCTATTGGGGAAGGGCGTCCAGAAGAGGTGCAGACTTTTTTTAAGTTGCTTGAAGAGGCAGATCAAGATTTGTGGCCAGGTTGTAAGGAGTTTAAGAAATTGGAAGCAGTTGTAAGATTGTATCAGATCAAGTGTTTAGCGGGAATGCCTGACGAGATCTTCACCACTTTACTGGAGTTAATTAAAAGAATGTTGCCTGAAGGGGATTGTTTGCCTGAATCCTGTTATAAAGCAAAAAAACTTATAAATGACTTGGGGCTGTCGTATGTGAAAATTGATGCATGTCCCAATGATTGCATGATCTATTGGAAAGATACTTCAGATTTGACCGTGTGCTCAGTTTGTGGTAAATCAAGATATAAAATTACCAATGCAGAGGATAGCTCGAGGAAAAAGGTCGCAGCTAAGGTTATGTGGTATTTTCCTTTAAAACCACGATTGCAACGCTTTTTTATGTCGAAGCATATGGCTGAACGTATGAGATGGCATGCAACTGAATGTCCTAAGGATGAGTTTATGAGACATCCTTCAGATTCTCCCGCATGGAAGCATTTGGATAATTTATATCCGGATTTTGCGTCAGAAATTCGAAATGTCTGATTAGGGTTAGCCAGTGATGGATTTAATCCTTTTGGGAAAATGAGGAATGATCATAGCACATGGCCTGTGGTGCTTTCTGTTTATAATTTGCCACCTTGGATGTGCATGAAGCAACCAAATTTGTTATTGTCTTTGTTAATACCAGGACCGCGCAGTCCTGGTAAAGAGATTGATGTATACATGCGTCCATTGATTGACGAGCTGAATGAGTTGTGGGAGGTGGGCATTCCCACTTATGATGCGTTTTCCAACCAAAGTTTTACGATGAAGGCTGCCGTGTTATGGACCATAAGTGATTTTCCGACTTATGGAATGTTGTCAGGATGGAGTACACATGGTTATAAAGCTTGTCCACATTGCATGCATGATAAAGAATCTATTTACTTGCCAGCGAGTCGCAAGATTTGTTATATGGGGCATCGACGATTTCTTGAAGATAATCATAGGTTTCGAAGGCAAACCATCACTTTTAATGGTCGTCGAGAGCATCGTACTGCACCAAGGCAGTGGACTGGTTTACAATGTCTCGAAGAACTTTCTACATTGAGATTTACTTTTGGAAAACCAAACAAGGATGCTTCAGTTGGGCAACGCAGAAGAAGAGCTTCGAGCAGTACAAGTAGTAACAGTCAGTGGAAGAAGAAATCGATTTTTTATGAACTACCTTATTGGAGGCATCTCTTGATTAGACACAATCTTGATGTTATGCATATCGAGAAGAATATATGTGACAGTGTGGTAGGAACATTGCTAGATATAGAAAAGTCTAAAGATGGATTGGCGGCACGTGCAGATCTTGAATTCTTGAACATAAGACATAGTCAACACCCACGTAGAGAAGGAAATAGAACATTTCGACCTCCAGCATTGTTCACATTGAAAAGAGAAGAAAAAACTGCGTTTTGTAAAGTATTGTCTACTATTCGGGTCCCAGATGGATATTCATCAAATCTGTCACGATGTGTGCACGTGAATGAACGAAAAATACATGGGTTGAAAAGTCATGATTGCCATGTTTTAATGCAGCGGTTACTCCCGCTTGCAATACGCCCGGTTTTGCCTAAAGCTGTTACTATGGTTTTATTAGAGTTGAGTGCAATTTTCAGACAGTTATGTAGTAAGAAGGAGTCTGAGGAAGGATTTAAGCAACTGAATTCAAGAATTGCCTTGACATTATGTCAACTTGAGAAAATATTCCCTCCTGCATTTTTTGATATAATGGTGCACCTCCCAGTTCACTTGGCAGATGAAGCAGCGCTTGCAGGCCCTGTTCAATATAGATGGATGTATCCAATTGAACGGTAATGAATAAATTTTTATAATTTTTTTACAATTGTAGTCATAACTTTAATTAATAATTATAATAATTTGTATTTCGTTTTATAATTGTAGGTATTTGCAAACACTGAAGCGCTATGTTCGTAATAAGGGTCGTCCTGAAGGTTCTATTGCTGAAGCATATTTGGTGGATGAGTGCTTGTCATTTTGTTCCATGTATCTTAGAGACGTTGAGTCTCGTCGTACCCGTAGAGGCCGAAATGAAGATGGGATTGGACGTGGAGTATCTGGTGGGTTATCAATTTTTGACTCGAAAGGATGTTATATGGGTTCAGGAGAAAATGTGGAGCTCAATCTAAATGTTCTTGATCAGTGCCATAGATACATTCTAAATAATTGTGATGAAGTTAGCCCATTTAGAAGGTAAGAATGTTTAATCATACGTCGAAATGTTTTATTGGTTTTCTTAACTTTGAAAAAATAATTATCTAAATTGGACATAATTGTGTAGGCAACATGAAGAATTCTTGAAAACTAAATATCGTCGAGAAAGGTTAACTATGCGACAAATTAAAGAGCTAAGCAAGAAAGAATTTCCAGAATGGTTCAAGCAACATGTGAGTTGATATAATAATCATATTATTTATTTATTGTTTTGCATTTTAATTATAACATGTTTATAGTTATTTTGTCAATATTTATCTTCATACTTATTACAGATGAATTCAAGATATGATGCTAATGACACATTGATATCTCAAGACTTGCATTGGCTAGCTAATTATCCTAGTAGGGTTGTGAGCAGATACAAAAGTCACATTGTTCATGGATTTAGATTTCGTATAAAATCTGTGGATGATAAGCATAAGAATCAAAACTGTGGTGTCTTTGTACCTGCAAATGTTCCTGGAGCAATTGGGCAAGTAAATTGTTATGGCAGAGTTGTAGATATGTTTGAGGTCAAATATTGTGGTCCTACTGAAGCAGGAGATAGGGGTCGAGCTGTGATGTTATTTAAGTGCGAATGGGTTAATAGTGAAAGTCCACGTAGAATGAAGACTGATCAATATGGATTTACTATGGTGAATTTCAATCAATTGGGATTTAAAGAGGATCCTTTCATACTAGCATCACAAGCATTACAGGCATTTTACGTGGAGGACACGATTGAAAAAGATTGGCACGTAGTTGTTCGAACTCAGCCAAGAGATTTATTTGACGTATTAGAGGATAGTGATGCTATTGATGATTATGACACGCCGAACTTGGATGATCGAATTCTTGATAATGAAAATTTTCATACAAGGGTTGGCGTGGAAGAGACTCCCTTTCTTGAATCATTAGCGTTGCCTACCGGGTTCGTTAATCATGCCAATACCGACGAAGAGCTAACAGATGATGACAGGGAATAAATATATTAATTATTTTTTGTATTAATTAGACTTTGTTTTATTTTGTATGCTATGATATCGTATTATAAAATTATATTTCTGTTTTTTTTTTTTTTTTCCTTGACATTCTGTCGCTTTTAACCGACGGCATTTTTCAGGTATGTCAGAATTGGCGTCGGTTTTAACCGACGCAACCCCAGCCTATTTCGACGCAATGTTAAGCTTAGGACATGTGTGTCAGACTTGGCGTCGGTTTTAACCGACGCAACCCTAGCCTATTTCGACGCAATATGAGACTATTTCGACGCAAGATACTTGTTGTCAATCATATGCATTACCCCTAATAATAATAATTATATATAATTATTTTTTATTATTTGCAGTTTTATAGCCTAAATATTAATAATTATATATTAATTTAAGTGAAAATATGACTTTAGCCCTTCAAACTTAATTTTTTTTATATAAAACCCTACATAAATTTTTTACTCAAAGAAAACCCAATGACTAGGATCCACATAAGCAAATTCATTAACTTCATATTAATTCACACATTTTACATTTTTCACATGCCTAAAATACCCCTATTACATACTTGATGTAGACAATTAATTGTAAGGAAATAGTAAATGATTTTGCAACAAGAAAAAAAAAAGACATTAATGTTAAAAATTTATTGCATATTAATTTTTTAGAAAGGTATTGAATTTTCATAAAACT